>NW_020799091.1:35042478-35060910 GCF_003259725.1 Athene cunicularia | reverse complement strand
TGTATAAGAGACAGCTCTTAACCTTTATTGAAGGGAAAATATACTGTTTGTCTTCAGGAACATAGGTCTTTCAACCTTGACTTGTTCAAAAAGAAAAAGAACATATATTTTTTGTTTAATGTTTTGGGTTGGATTTTTTGGTTTTGTTGTTTTGGGTTTTTTTTTTTTGTTTTTTTTTTTTATATATATATATAAATTCCTGCATTAGGAAGCAGAGCTGAGAAAAGAGAATTCAAATTCATCCATACAATATGTACATGAGCTGTATGATCTCAACAATTATATTATTATTTCAGTTCAGGGGCATACAGCCATTTTCCTGATTTATTTTTTCTTTAAATTCTCCATCTGTGATGACATATTTTTCTTTTAATAATTCAGCATACATGAACAGTAGCACATTCTGAGATAGGGTCATCCACAGTGGAGGTACGTGTTTGTTGTGGATGAAAGTATTAACAGTAATGGTTTTAGCGGCAAATAAAGATTTCTTAATGACTCTAAAGGTTTATAAAATAATTTCATAAAACATGTTATAAATAAAATAGGGACTTAACTACAGGTTAAAGATTACAAGATTCACTCTAATTTACTATATGGTACTCAAATAATATATATGCATGAATATTCACAAACACAAAATACATAGGCAAAATTACTTGGATTCAGTAAAATAAGTACATACCCACGCTAGTGAAAATAACTATGTATGCCCAAATGCATTAGCAAACAGAGAGAGAGAGGGGTGAAAGAGAAGCTAGCTCAAAGTTAAAATTTCCCTCTTGAGTTTAGAGTAAATACTCACAATGCACTGGCATACCTCAATGGGCGATGGTTGAGAGTAGAGTGGGTCGACTTTGCCCTGGCTTCCTGTTGGCTCTGACAGAATTAATACCTTAAGGTTTAATACCTGAGAAATGTCTCAGCTCAGGGGAGATATTGATCACAGGCCCACTATGATTCAGGAGAGCTCAAAGTGACTCACTTGGAGTCACAGTTTATAGGGTCCAAGATAACTGACTTCTCTCAGATACATATGTACCAATCCAATGTTGGGATAGGTTTAAATATGTTGCCAAGAGTGAGGTTAAGACACAAACAAGGACAAATGCCATATACCCAAAGCAATTTTTATTATTAAAACTAAAAAGTGTAGCGATAGGGCATAATGGAAGGAAAACACAGAAATCAAGCAAGCATTGGAATAGAATCACATGAATAGTCACCACCATGGATGCAGCAGCATACCTCCGGTCCTAAAACTTCAGTTTTTCAGTGGTGGGTGCACCCCTAGCAAAGTTCTCTGTTGCATTTCAAGATCAATTTATGAGCTGATTTTCATACTACGCAAAGAGAGGAAGGAATTCCATGAGCTCATTTCAAAGAGCAATTGAGTCAGTGGTGGTGCTCACCCTACTCACCTTTGGTTTTGTCTCAGTTCCCACAGGAGAATGCTGTGGGAAATGGTGTCAAAGGCCTTACTAAAGTCAAGGTAGACAACATCCACAGCCTTTCCCTCATCCGATAAGTAGGTTGCTCTGTCGTAGAAGGAGACCAGGTTTGTCAGGCAGGACCTGCCTTTCATAAACCCATGCTGACTGGGCCTGAGCATCTGGTTGTCCCACATGTGTTGTGTGATGGTACTCAGGATGAGCTGCTCCACCAGCTTCCTGGGCACTGAAGTCAAGCTGACGGGCCTGTAATTTTCCTGATCATCCTCTGACCCTTCCTATAGATGGGTGTCACACTGGCCAATTTCCAATCAGTCAGGACCTCCCCAGACGTCTAGCTGGGCTTTAGACCTCCTGATTTCCACCCTGCACAGCCTCACAGCATCTTTGTAATCATTGTGAGTGGCTACCCCCTTCTTCCAAAGTCTGTAAACTCTCCTTTTCTCCCTTGAGTTGAAGCCAAAGCTCCCTGTTTAGCCAGGGTGGTCTTCTCTGGCACCAGCTTCTCTTACAGCACCTGGGGAAAGCCTGCTCCTGAGCCATTAACACTTCCTTCTTAAAGCATTTCCAGTTTTCCTGGACCCTGTACCCATCGGGACCATCTCCCAAAGGATTCTGTCTGCAGATGCCTAAACATGTCAAAATGAGCTCTTTGAACTCCAGGATGTCAGTTATGCTGTCCCCTCTCCTGACCTCTCTAAGAATAGAGAACTCTGTTATTTCATGATCGCTGAGCCCTAGTCAGCCTCCAACTGCCACATCATCCACCAGTCCTTCTCTGTTCACAAAGAAAAAAATTCTACCTTTTACCAGTTCTTATCACCTCACTGGTGAAGTCACAAAGTCATCTGCAAGGCACACATGGCATCTGGCTTACACAATAGAGCCACAAAGTACAATCTAACACAATGGAGCCAGTGATCGGTGGTCCTTCTGCTTGATGAGAAATGCCTGGTTTCACCCAGTTCTCATTTCCCCTTCTTTGAGGATTTAACTAAGGAGTCTGTCAATATAACTGCAAGGGAGACGGAGGGTGCATCCTTCGATACACTTATGCTTCCTTGCATGACATCCCTTAGATTAATTACAAAGGCCACAGCTGGTCCTTGATGAATGTTCAGGGCATTACTGACACCATCTTGTGACTCAAAGCACACACACAAGCATGAGACAATCATTTGACATTTCTGTCTCTCACAACATATCGCTTTGGCCTAGCTCAGACAATGAAATGTTCTTGTGTTCTCACCAGGTACACAAGAGCTTGATGGATGTGCAACTCTGTTATTGTTTTCCTTCAGCCGCAAACTCAGGTACAGATGTACCATGTTGTCAGGAGGTGATGGAGTCTTATAACCACTTCAAAGGAAAGCAGGAGCCATACTCACCAAAATCACAGCTTAATGCTCTGGTTCCTGACTATTAGTAGTCTGTACTTCCTCAGGTTGGCATGACTCAGAAGAGAGTTGGGAACCCACTCAGTAGAGAGTGGAGGGGGGTAGAATTGCATGACCACAATGTTCCAGTCCAAATAACTTAAAACCTTCTGATCTCAAGCTTAGGATGTGGTAGAAACAGAAGATGGTAGGAAAAAAAAAATTCTTCCCTCATAAGAGAAACAAACAAACAAAAAAAGCATGTGAAAAAAAACCTGGTGAAAAATTACTTACCTCTAGAAGCATTTCTAAACTGATTTCTCAGCAAGCACAAAAGATAATTTTTGGAAAGGGGTACAGAAATCAGAACTTGAAAATGGACAGGGAAATGTCTGTATCAATTTATTCAGGTAATTATATTTCATAAGGGCACTTGGCTGGAACTGTTTATACATTGACAGTTCTCAAATATCCATGTGTCCAGCTCATGGGAACTCTAAAGTGGCTCATGGAATTGGCTAGACTGTCATAGCACAATACAATACACAACATCCCTTAATAAGGAAACAATTTATTTTTACAAGCATGGATGCTTTTCATTTTGTAGCACAGCAGTTGGTAGATGAAACGTAGTGACAGTAGTCAAACTGGTGAGATCCCCCCTGACCCGTAAGATACAGAAAAATAGCAGACAAAACTGGACCAAGGGATCCATACCAATAACAATATGGACTTTGCAGACAAGAAACCATACCTATGCCTGGAAGCAATGAATGTAAGAATTCAGTCTCTTCACAGAACTGTCAATGGGAAGAAAATAAGGAAGAGAAGAACTGAGTGAGACTAACGTTCTGAAACGTTCAAGCAAATGATAAAGGCATTTAAAGAGCTTTTGTCCCACTGATATTCAAGTGTAGTTTTGGGTTTGTTGGGTTGTTTTTTGGTTTTGTTTTGGTTGGGTTTTTTGTGGTTTTTTTTTGTTTTTTTTTTTTTAAAAAAAATTCAAATGGAAAAACAGATGAGAATTAAATACATTTCTGATTTAGAATTCTAGAATTTATTGTGAAGAAATAATTAATGCTGAGACATCTGATGTCACTGTGACAGGACCTCTCTGTTTCTCACAACAATCTACTACTACATAAAGCATACAGATAGCAAGAGCATCTAAACCAGAGGTAAAAGAACAATGAACAAACACTAATGCAGACAAACACACAGTCTGACAACATGAAATTCAGGACTAAAACCATAGAAAATACAAGAAAGGAGAAAACTTGATCCAGAGTTTACTGTGAATTAAGCATGAATTAAGAAAAAAATGTCCTGGACAGAAATAAAGGGTGGTGGGTTTTTTGGTGTGTTTTTTTTTGTTTGTTTGTTTGTTTTGTTTTTTCTTTAGAACAGTGAGAAACAAAACTATTTTGCGGTCAGATGTTACCAGTACACAAGGCCGACACAGTGATCAGTAGAATTGTTTCAGTAAGGCACTGAATTGATGAAATCTGGTTTTCGATCCTATGTGCCCCACACATTATCTGTGTAACAGACCAAATCCCACCCAGGTTGCTCCTGCATATTCATCACAATTTGTTTTGTTTCTCTTTTCCTCCTCTGTAACTCCATAGTCAACAGTACAATAATTTTGTATATTCCTGATGTTTCATATACTCTCCTTTCCTGAGTCTATGTTTTCTCCAAATGTTCCAGGAACAGAGTCTAAAACAGTTTCCCTATCTTGCTCCCAAGTCTCTAACTGGTAATATGTGTTTTCTCATCTAGGGATGCAAATATGTGAATTGGATAGGTAAACAAGTTTGGTATAAAATTAGTGCTGAAGCCTGCGCCTCAGTGGGTACTTCTCAGTTTTGGAAGTCCATCTTGAAGATATTTATAGGGAAAATCTTACCTTTCAGAATATGTTAGTCTCTGTTAGATTTTCTTGCACTTATTGATGGTAGGAAGCAGATGGGAAAGAAAAAAAAAAAAAAAAAAGACTTATTTTCACATAAACCTTTGAAGAAACTAATCTTAAAATCAGGTGCATTTGGGGACTGAGAAACTTCCAGTGAGGAGGTCATGTGCAGCAAACTTTAGCAGATACAGAACTATTTAACTACAGAACACTTCCAGTCATTCAACAACTGTACTTTCAACTATGCTTTCAGAGATATAGTTAGTTTGATTGTAACTAAATTGTGGAGCCAATTTCATTATATTCCCAGCTGTGCTGGTAAGCAACAATATTAGATTGGAGTAATATGAATAAGCACTAACGATGTACAATAAAACCATGGTGAGTGCAATATAATAAAATATAGGCAACAGATAAGAAGGAAAAAATATTATTTCACAAATTTATAGCAGTTAATATACATGCTGGACTTAACAGAAACAATGAATGATAAGCAGAAGTCATCAAGCTGAGCTATTGCGAAGCCAGATATAGAAGTGATCAGAAACGTTTCAAACCACCAAATAATCCAACCATCAGCTAATCATAGAATATCATGGCAGAAGGAGTATGTTCATTGTGCCATGCTTTATGATTGTCTTATCTTGAGAAAAGATGGAGCAAAGTGCTAAGGTTCGTAAGGAATACTATGTAGTAACAGCAACCAGCAGAGCAAAGGGAAGGGGAAAAAAACCTTCAAAGCTGAAATTCCCATATCAGTGATGATAACCATAATAAGATTAGGAGGATTGATCAATACACTTGAAAAATACAGAAGCGTAAGTACAGATAGAAATTAAAAGGTACATTATTATTATTATTATTATTATTATTATTATTATTATTATTATTATTATTACTTATTATTATAATTATTATTATTGTTATTATTGTTATTGTTATTGTTGTTATTATTATTATTTATCAGACCAAATACAATCTTATTGTTACTTTCCTTATGTTAAATGTCCTGTCTGGTTCTAAATAACAGCTTCCTTTATATTGGTATGCTAAAAGGTTTGTTTTATAAAAAAATAAGGTTCTGTAGATTCTATCACTCATGCAAACCAATACTTGTCAATTATATTCAGGGGAAATTTGGTCTCAGGGAAAATTACAATGTAGCTTTGAGACTCTCTCATGATAATTCTTCACAACATATTTTAGAAAAGCAAAAAAAAAAAAAAAAGACAGAGGAAAATGCAAATAAATGACATGACTACAGAAATATATAAGATTTTGGTTTCTATCATACTGCAGAAATACACATAGTAATTAGATATAGTTTATTCTTAAGGTCATTTCTCTTTTCAGTGAGCAGATTTAGGAAAAACTCTGAAGACATTCCTAAAGTAACAGGTAACCTGAAAGACTTCAATATTATTTATTCACAGCCCACAAAAATATAATGTTTTGGGTTCATGTTTGACAAATTATCAGAAAGAAATTGTAAAGATTCATTTATTTGGGCCAAGAGAGCCCTCAAAAATATTCATGATTTTTTACAATTCATTAGGAAAAGCACATGGTTGTCTGAAGGCAAAATTTGGCCTCTGTGGTAACAAGCTCTCAAAGGAACTGGTCTTGAAGACAAAGTGCCCTGTAAAATAGCTCTATTATGCTATAGAATTGCTGCCCTACTTTAAATAGAATTGTGATTACTAAATGGGATGTTTTCTTCATACTCTTTGTGTCCTCTATTAAAAAAAAAAAAAAAAAAAAAAAAAAAAGACTATTATTGCAATGTACAACTAAACTAATTTATCATAAATTATTTCTTAGAAAACATTAGCATAGAGATACATTGTCCTGTGTTATCACTTAAATTTTCCTAAATGATTGAGAAGTCAGTGTATTTCTTGTTTAATAAGTAAATCATATAATTATAGAATAATTTAGGTTGGAAAGAACCTTTAAGTTTATTGAGTCCAACTGTTAACCTAACACTGCCAAGTCCACTACTAAAACATGTCCCGAATTTCCATGTGTACACATCTTTTAAATACCTCCGGGGATCATGACTCTACCACTTCCCTGGGCAGACTCTTCCAAGTGCCCATGCTTGTCAACCCTTTCAGTGAAGAAGTTTTTCATAATATCCAGTCTAAACCTCCCCTGGTACAGCTTGAGGGTCTTTCCTTTCATCATATCACTTATTGCTTGGGAGGAGACCAACATCCACCTCACTACAACCTCTTTTCAGGTAGTTTTAGTGAGCAACAAGGTCTCCCCTCTGTCTCCTTTTCTCCAGGCTAAACAACCCCAGTTCCCACATAAGACTTCTCATAAGACTTGTGCTATGGACCCTTCACCAGCTTTGGTGCTCTTCATTGGACACACTCCAGCACCTCAAAGTCTTTCTTGTATGAAGGGCCCAAAACTGAACACAGTATTAGAAGTGAGGCCTCAACATTAATGAGTACAGGGGGACAATCACTTGCTTAGTCCTGCTGGCCACACTATTTCTGATACAAGCCAGGATACTCTTGGCCTTCTTGGTCATCCCGGCACACTGCTGGCTCATATTCAGCTGGTTGTCAACCAATTTTCCCAGGTCCTTTTCCACCAGGCAGCTTCCCAAACACTCTTCCCCAAGCCTTTAGGGGTTGTAGTGACCCAAGTGCAGGACCTGACAGTCTTGTTGAACCTTATACAATTGGCCTCAGCCCATCGATCCAGCCTGTCCAGATCTCTCTGTAGAGCCTTCCTACCCTCAAGCAGATCAACACTCCCACCCAACTTGGCGTGGTCTACAAACTTACTGAGGGTGCACATGTTTCCTCACCCAGATCATTGATGAAGATATTAAACAGATCTGGCTCCAATACTGGGCCCTGGGGGACAACACTTGTGACTGGCCACCAACCGGATTTAGCTCCATTCACCACAACTCTTTGTGCTTGGCCATCCAGACAGTTTTTTACCCAGTAAAGAGTACACCTGTCCAAGCCATGAGCAGCTAGTTCCTCTAGGAGAATGCTGTGGAAAATGGTGTCAAAGACTTTACTAAAGTCTAGGTAGACAACATCCACAGCCTTTCCCTCATCCACTTAGCAGGTCACCTTGCCATAGAAGGAGATAAAACTTCTCTAAGGACTTGTCTTTCAGAAATCCACGCTGACTGGGCCTGATCACTTGTTTTTTTTTTCTGTATGTGCCGTGTGATGGCTCTCAAGATGATCTGCTCCATAACCTTCACTGGCACCAGGGTCAGGTTGCCTGTAATTCCCCAGATCCTCCTTCTGGCCCTTCTTGCAGATGTGAGTCACATTTTCTAACCTTCGGTGACTGGGACCTTCCCAGCTAGCCAGAACTGCACACAAATGATAAAAAGTGTCTTAATGAGCACTTCCACCAGCTCCCTCAGTACCCTTGGGTGGATCCCATCTGGCCCCATAGATTTGTGTGTGTCTGTGTAGCAAGTTGCTAGCCATTTCCCTTCAGATTATGGGGGCTTCATTCTGCTCACTCTCCCTGTCTTCCAGCTCAGGGGACTGGGTACCCAGAGAAAAATCAGTCTTGCTATGAAAAACTGAGGCAAAGAAGGCATTGTCACTATATTTCCCCTCATATCCAATAAAGGATGGACATTCTCCTCTGACCTCCTTTTGTTGCCAGTGTATTTGTAGAAACATTTTTTGTTGTCTTTTATGGTAGTAGCCAGATCAAGTTCTAAGTTGTGCTTTGGCCTTTCTAATTTTCTCCCTGCATAACCTCACAACATCTTTGTAGTCCTTCTGAGTTGCCAGCCCCTTCTTCCAAAGGTCATAAACTCTCTTTTTTTTCCTGAGTTTTAGCCAAAGCTATGTGTTCAGCCAGAACCTGGCTGTCCCTGCCATCTCGTCTTTCAGCAGATGGGGACAGAGTGCACCTGTGTCTTTAAGATTTCCTCCTTGAAGAATGTCCAGCCTCCCTGGACTCCTCTGCCCTTCAGGACTGCCTCCCAAGCTAATCTGTAAACCAGGCCAAGGTTTTCCTTCCAGAAGTCCAAGGTAGCAGTTCTGCTTATCCCCTCCTTACTTATCCGAGAATCAAAAACTCTATCATTTTGTGATTTCTGTGCCCGAGATGACCTCTAACCATCACATCACCCACAAGCCCTTCTCTGTTCACAAACAGCAGGTGCAGTGGGGCACGTTCACTAGTTGACTCCCTCACCAGCTGTTCAGGAAGGTGTCTTCCACACACTCCAGAAACCTCCTATGCTGTTTCCTGTCTGCTGTATCATGTTTCCAGCAGATATCTGGCAAGTTGAAATCCCCCACGAGAATAAAGGCTAGCAATTGTACTTCGTCTGCCTCTTCATCCTGGTTGGGTGGTCTGTAACAGACTCCTACCATGATAGCTGTCTTGTTGGCCTTCCCCCTGATTCTTAACCATAAACATGCAACCTTATCTTCACCATCATCAAGCTCTAGACAGTCAAACTACTCTATGACACACAGGTCTACCCCAACACCTCTCTTCCCTTACCTATCCCTTTTGAAGAGTTTATAGCCATCCATTGCAGCACTCCAGTTATGCGTGTCATCCCACCATATTTCCATGATGGCAGCTATATCATACTGCTGCACAATGGCTTCCAGCTCCTCCTGTTTGTTGCCCATGATGCATGCATTGATGTAGATGCACTTCAGCTGGGCTGTTGATCCCTCCACTTTATTTGAGGGAGAGACCCTAGTTCCTGTATGGACATTCTCAGACTCATCCATAGTTTCTAACACATCAATGACCCTTGCATCTTTGCTGCCATGTGGACCTCTATCCCCTGCCACCACTGACATGGCAGACTGAAGGACCTTGCTAGCACACCTTCCCTCAAACATTGATGTGCCACCCCCAGGCTTATCTCTCGCCCCTAGACTTATCTCTAATGTAGAAATATAAGTGATGATGTGTCATCAACCTAGGGAACAAACAAAAAGTCAAACATCAAATTAAAATCTCTAGAAAAATAAAAAGAAAAAAGAGGAAACCTTCAAGGACATTTCGTGCAAGACATTCCCACTGAGTTATTTTAAGATTAAAAAAAAAAAAAAAAGCAACCATAAATGAGATGTAATAAGACAAGAGTGATAATAAGCAGTCAAATATAGGAAATGTCTTGAGTAGTTCAGATTTTTCAGTTATTTTTAATGCACTGAACAATATATTATAGAAGCAATGCTCTTTAAATTTTATCACTTTTGTCAAGATTTTCTAATGAAGAGGTCACTACAACTGTATTCTTCATTTCTCTTCCCCTTCAATGATTTTACTCTTTTCTCATTCTCTGCAATTGGTGATTACTGAACTATAACATTCTTTCTTCCTGAAACAGATTCTGCAACCTGTTAACTAGAGGGAAAAAGGTACCCCTATTCCTTTCTCTGCAGCTGGGTACTGAAAATGTCTGGAATGAAACCTAAGTTTTCACATAAACTACATCAGTAGTTTTACTGTAGCCCATTTTGAAATCTTCAGGTTTTGGTAATGTATCAAAGAAGTTATGTAGAAGTTCCGACACATTGTATTCCATCTGTTACAGATCCTGTCTTACTTGGCAAAGGAGAATTTTTGTGTAGGTTGTTTTGGGTTTTTTTTAATTGCATACTACATATAACAGCAAAGTCACTAATCAACTGTCTTACCAATGATATTTTGAGAGGTGGATCTCAGTATCCAAACAGATTTCTTTTTATATTTTCTGAACAAATACACGAGACCATCATTTACCTGTACACAGGGAAACAGTTACAAATATATGCTCACTTTGTGTAACTAAATAACTAAGACCACACTAATGATCATGATTACGATGCCACCACTGCCCTTGCTGTTGTCAGTAGTACCTGTCAGTACATTAGCTGTATGTAGCTGATACAGAGTACCTTAAGGTATTCTTATTTTTCACAGCATTCCTCTGTGGGATGCACACATCATATAAATTTTCCACAGATCTCTTATCTTGAAACTTAATTTACACAATAGGTTTTTTAAAACTTAATGTTAAATCTAAGAGATAAGCTTTTATCAAAGGAACATCTCATAATTTCTTCCTCTGTCACAGAAATTGGGGAGTGGGGGAAGTCTTTCTTCCTAAAGACCAAACAACTTATCCAGCCAGTTCATTTTTATTCCTTTGGGTATTTTTATGAAAGGACAAATTGTCTATAAAACAGTGTCACAGTGAGTCATCCCACTTGGGTCAGATGTCTACTTTTCAAAAAGTGAAGTGTAAGAAAACTACCCTTAGTGAATATTCATTTAACCATCCTATAAGGAATTTGAGGGTACCCAGCAATTCTATTGACAGATCATTTGTCAATAGACTTGTGCTGTCACAGCTTTTCCTTCAGAATAATCCCTCCTTTTCTGTGGAAAGCACCATAAAAAATAATAGAAGTGATCCCTGAACTGAGGAGTTAGCACAGTTTCAAAATGTGACTTTCTGAGTAATAAACAAGGCAAGCGACAAAGGCTGTGACAGAATGGGTGGGTTATCACAGTGAGGTAATTTAGTTACTCATCTAGAGCTAGAACTGTCATGTAACATAATACAAAAAATAATTATGATCACAGCAATTGCTGACTTATACTTAGCTAATAACTTACAATGCTGCAGGACAAGGGGGATGTCCAGGTCTTGAATGAGATTTTTAACTTATATTGCACTGAATTCTCCTGAAGTTGGCATGTGAGGTATTGAGGTTGATACCAATGGTGGCACTTGTGAGAGAGAATCAGAGATAAGGTACAAAAAATAGAATGATTTGTAAGAGGAAGGACTTGGAGATCTGGATCAGAAAGTGCACTGATATTTCACAACAGAAGACCAGTTTTGCTAAACAACTCCAGGCAAGGTTAAGACACAAGAAATGAAGCTTATGAAAGGTGAAAGTGGGGACAGAATACCTGTATTGGGTTTGTGTGTGGCATGGTTTTGGTAGAGGGGGAGGGGCTACAGACGTGGCTCCTGTGAGATGTTCCCCCTGCTAAAGATGGACTCACTTCTGTACCAAGACTAAGCCAATCAGTGATGGTGGTTGCAACTCTGTGATAACATATTTAAGAAGGGGGACCTGAGAGTGGAGGAAGAGTCAGTGGAAGAAAGGCGGAGGAGGGGAAGGTGTGCCTGAGCAGAGATTCCCCTGCAGCCCATGGTGAGAGTGCAGGCTGTCCCCCTGTAGCACATGGAGATCCACAGTGGAGCAGATACCCACCTGCCTGTGGCATTCCATCTGCTTGTGGAGGACCCGATGCCGAAACAAATGGCTGCACCTGACTAAGTTGTGACTGTGATGGAGCCCATGCTGGAGCAGTCTGTTGCTGGGAGGACTACAGTCCTTGGAATAGACCCACACTGGAGCAGTTTGTGAACAGCTGAAGCCCATGGGAAGGACTCACATGGGAGATGATTATGGACGACTGTCCCCCAAGGGAGGGACCACATGTTGGAGCAGAAGAAGAGTTTGAGGAGTCCTCCCCTTGAGGAGAAAGGAGTGACAGAGACAGTAGGTGATAAACTGACCACAACCCTCATCCCCTCCCTTCCTGTTGCTGGGTGGGTGGAGGTAGAGAAATTGGGAACAATGTTGAGCCCAGGAAGAAGGGAGGAGTGAGGGGGAAGGTGTTTTTAAGATGTGGGTATACTTCTTACTCCCCTGCTCTGTTAGATTGGAAAATTAACTGGCGGTGATATTGGTGCTTAAATTAAATTGATGTTGCTTTTCTTCCCCTAATGAGTTTGTCTTTTGCCCAGGATCATAATTGGTGAATCATCCCTCCCTATCCTTGTCTCAGTCCCCAAGGCTTTTGTTACATATTCTCTTCCTTATCCCACTGGGGAGGGATAGAGTAAGCAAATGGCTGTGTGGTGCCCAGTTGCCCTCTGGGCTTAAACCACAATGCCTTAGATGAATATGGAAACATTGCCCATGCAGGGAGTGATGGAATTAAGAAAAGCCAAATTTCAGCTGTAACTGAAGCTGGAAAGGGTATGTGAAAGAAAAGGACTTCTGTAAGTACATCACCAGGAAAAGAAAAACCAGACATACTGTGGGTCTTCTGCTGAATGGATGGGACAAGTTGTGAAGTTTTCTTTGCCTCAGTTTTTGCTGGCAAAGGCTTCTCTCAGGCCTCAGAGTTTCCTGTGCTTATCTGGGCAGTTTAGAGAAGTAGTAGCATTAAGAGAAGTAGAATAGCAGATGATGGATTCTTAAGCAAACTGGAGATGCACAAGTCCATGTGGATAGATGGGATATATTCAAGCATGCTGAGGAAGCTGACAGACATCACTGTGGTGATTGATGAGTGTCCCTGATGCCTGAAAAAATGTTCATCATGTTAATCTTCAAAAACGGCACTAGGAGGATTTAGAGGACTACAGACTGGTCAGTATAATATATTTATGGACCAAATTCTTTTAGAAGCCATTTCAGGCACATGAAGTGCACAAGATAGCTTGGAACAACCAGCTTGCATTTATCAAAGGAAAAATCATGCTTGACCAGTCTGAATGGTGATGAAATGGCCAGACAAGAAGAGAATTATAGTTGTTTACCTTAACAAGACATTTGACATCTTGCTATTGCATTTTGATGGCCGAGATGAGGCAATATGGATTTGCACTCAAAATGAGTGAAAAACTAATGGTATAAAGTGGAGCAGTCAACTGTTACAAGTCTAACTGGCAGCCAGTTGTGAGTGGTGTTTCCCAGAGTGAACTGTGGGCCTGGTACTGTCTAGCATCTTCACTGGGGACCTCTGCCACAGAGGACTACGCATCTTAGTGAATTCTTCAAAGATTCCTAACTATAAAGATCAGACATCAAGCTAAAGATCAGGGTCCAAGAGACAAAAGGATCTTGAAAGTCTGTAGAAATAGTCTGACAGAAACCTCATGAAGGTCAGTAAAAGAAAATGAAAATTCCTGCATTTATGACAGAATTACAAGTTGCAGCTGAACAATCTGGGGTTACTTAGAAAGCAATTTTGCAGTAAAAGATGGGAATCTGGGTATCTGATGGTCAAAAACCTGGAAAATGTCCACTGGACAACAACCAGAAATGTGCTCTTGTAGTGCTGGTTAGTGCAGCATATAAGTTGAAAGAATTGCTTATTCTTCTCTTCTCAACCCTTCTGAGACCATATCTGGAATATTGTGTCAAATTTGGGGCTCAACAAACTAAGAGAGAGTGACAAAATAGAGTCCACATGAGGGTACTAAGGTGCCCAGGGGGCTGGAACACATGGAACATGTCGAAGATGAGAAAGCATGAAGCAAGCAACTTGCTGGGAAGGGGAGGAGAAGAGGATTTGACTTGCTCTCTTCAACAACATAAAGGATGGCTATAGACCTATAATATAATATACTATATTGGCTATATAGTGAAAGTGCAAGAGTTATTTGAAGGTGGCACAGAAAAAAGGTAAGTCAGAAGCTACTGCAAGGGAGATTCTGACTGAATATAAGGGTTATAAATGTCACAGTGACTGTGAATAAGCACGGTAACAGGTTGCTGACAGAGGCTGTGGAACCTTCCCCCTTTCAACACTCATCTGGACAAGACCCAGAGAAATCTGACCTAACTTTGATTTTGAAGTTGCTTTGTTCAGGTCATTTCCAGAGGTGATGAAAGTTTTGGCCTCCAGACTACCTAAAGTTGAACAGTTTTTCTGTGTAGTAATTTTAAGATGCGATGCTCACTAATTACTAATCAGGAAGTGGTAAGCACTGTCCACTAGCAAGAATCACTAAACTTTCCATTGTGAGAGGAACAGTGATGAACAGTCTCTGGCATGTGCACTGCGTGCAAACTGGGAAGTTTAAACAGCAAGAAATGGATAAAATCACTAGACAAGGTCCTCAGTCTGCTTTGTACTTCACTATTTTGCCATTTGCACCAGTACAAAACAAGGTGAAAAAGGCCAGGTCACATCAGACCAGGTATTAAAACCACCTCTGAAAAGAACCCCAGAAGAGTCATTGTAGTGGGTGACTCCACGCTAAGAGATGTCGAAGGCCCCATATGCAGACCAGACCCGCTTCACAGGGAACTCTGCTGCCTCCCTGGGGCCTGCATCAAGGACCTCACAGCAACACTCCCTACCCTAGTGAGACCGAAGGATTACTACCCTCTCCTGGTTTTTCAGGTAGGTAGTGATGACATCACCAGGAGAAGGCCTAAAGCAATGAAGAGAGACTTCTGGTCCTTGGGAAAGTTGCTTAAGGGGTCGGGAACACAAAATGTGTTCTCCATCCCCTTGGTTGGGGGGATGGATGAGGAAGATTGCAGGAGAATTCAGCAGATGAATGGGTGGCTCCAATCCTGGTGTTACCATCAGGGATTTGGATTCTTTGATCAAGGTTTGGTATACAGGGCACCTGATCTTTTGACATTAGATGGAGTGCACCTGTCCCAGAGAGGGGAGAGGATTTTGGGGCAGGAGTTAGCTGGGCTCATTGAGAGAGCTTTAAACTAGATTTGAAGTGGGAAGGGGGCAAAGCATCCACCCATTTGAAGTGCATGTATAACAATGCACACAGCATGGGTAACAAACAGGAGAAGCTAGTAGCTGTGATGAAACAGGAAAAATAAGATGTTGTTGCTATTACAGAAACATGGTGGGATGTCTCCCATGACTGGAGTGTGCCAATTGATGGTTACAAGCTCTTTAGGAGGGACAGAAAGGGACGGAGAGGTAGTGGGGTGGCTCTGTATGTTAAGGACTGTTATGATTGCTTCGAGCACAGGTTTAGTGAAGACAGGGTGGAGTGTCTTTGCATTAGAATCAGGGGGAAGGCCAACAGGGCAGATGTTGTAGTAGGAGTCTACTACAGGCCACCCAACCACACAGAGAGATGGACAAGATATTTTATAGGCACTTAGGTGAAATATCATGATCGCTTACCCTTGTTCTTGTGGATGACTTTAACTTCCCAGACATCTGCTGGAAATACAAGACGGCAGAACGAGACCAGTCCCGGAGATTCCTGGAATGTGTGGGAGATAACTTCCTGACACAGCTGGTGAGTGAACAGACCAGAGAAGGTGCCCTGCTGGATCTCTTCCTTGTGAACAGAGAAGGGCTGGTGGGCGACGTGGAGGTTGGAGGCTGATTAGGGCACAGCGATCATGAAATAATAGAGTTCTCTATTCTGAGAGAGGTCAGGAGAGAGCTAAGCAGGACTGACATGCTGGACTTCAGAGGGGCTGACTTTGTCTTGTTTAGGCACCTGCTTGAAAGGATCCCCTGGGAGACTGTCCTGAATGGTACAGGGGTTCTGGAAGGCTGGGTGCTCTTTAAGAAGGAATTGTTAATGGCTCAGGAGCAGGCTGTCCCCAGGTATTGTAAGAGAAGCCAGCAACAGAGAAGACCACCCTGGCTGAAACAGGGAGCTTTGGCTGAACTCAGGGAGAAAAGGAGAGTTTAAGGCCTTTGGAAGAAGGCACTAGCCACACACAGTGATTATAGAGTCTGTGAGACTATGCAGGGTGGAAATCAGAACTTAAAATTAATTTGGCCTCTGCAATCAGGGATAACAAGGAAATTTTCTATGTCAGTA
Source organism: Athene cunicularia (assembly GCF_003259725.1). Lineage (NCBI taxonomy): Eukaryota > Metazoa > Chordata > Aves > Strigiformes > Strigidae > Athene > Athene cunicularia. The sequence goes on along the minus strand of NW_020799091.1, from coordinate 35,044,581 downwards.
GCAAAAGAAAGTCCATGGAGAGTCTTCATCCCCTGCTAGATGTAAGAGGAAACATGGTAACAAGTGATGAGGAGAAGTCTGAGGTGCTTAATGCGTTCTTTGCCTCAGTCTTTAATAACAAGGTTGGTTGTATTGATGAAATCCAGCCTCCACAGCCAGAAGACAGACTGGGAGAATATTTACCAGCAGTCCTGGATGACTGGGGAGGTCCCGACGGATTGGAAATTGGCCAGTGTGACACCCATCTATAAGAAGGGTCAGAGGATGATCTGGGAAATTACAGGCCTGTCAGCTTGACTTTGGTGCCTGGGAAGCTGATGGAGCAGCTCATCTTGAGTACCATCACACAACACATATGGGACAACCAGATGGTCAGTCCTAGTCAGCATGGGTTTGTGAAAGGCAGGTCCTGCCTGACAAACCTGATCTCCTTCTATGACAGAGTGACCTACTTAATGGATGAGGGAGATGCTATGGATGTAATTTACCTTAACTTTAGCAAGGCTTTTGACACCGTTTCCCACAGCATTCTCCTGGCAAAAATGAATGCTCGAGCTTTGGAGAATCACAAACCTCGGTGGGTTGTAAACTGGCTGGATGACTGGGCCCAGAGAGTTGTGGTGAAAGGAGTTAAATCCAGTTGGCGGCCGGTCACAAGTGGTGTCCACCAGGGTTCGGTGTTGGGGCCAGTCCTGTTTAATATCTTTATTGATAATCTAGACGAGGGGATCGAGTGCACCCTCAGTCATTTTGCAGATGACACACAGTTGGGTGGGAGTGTTGATCTGCTCGAGGGTAGGGAGGCTCTGCAGAGAGACCTGGACAGGCTGGAGCCATGGGCTGAGGCCAACTGGAGGAGTTTCCATAAGGGCAAATGCCGGGGGCTGCCCTTGGGCCACAACAACCCCCAGCAGCGCTACAGGCTTGGGGAGGAGTGGCTGGAGAGCTGCCAGTCAGAGAGGGACCTGGGGGGGTGATTGACAGCCAGCTGAACAGGAGCCAGCAGTGTGCCCAGGTGGCCAAGAAGGCCAATGGCATCCTGGCTTGTGTCAGCAATAGCGTGGCCAGCAGGGACAGGGAAGGGATCTTACCCCTGTCCTCAGTACTGGTGAGGCCGCCCCTCGATTCCTGTGTTCAGTTTTGGGCCCCTCACTACAAAAAGGACATTGAATGACTCGAGTGTGTCCAGAGAAGGGCAACGAAGCTGGTGCAGGCTCTGGAGCACAGGTTGTACGGGGAGCGGCTGAGGGAACTGGGGGTGTTTAGTCTGGAGCAGAGGAGGCTGAGGGGAGACCTCATCGCCCTCTACAGCTCCCTGAAAGGAAGCTGCAGAGAGCTGGGTTTGAGACTCTTTAGCCTAGTAGAAAGTGATAGGACAAGAGGTAATTACCTCAAGTTGCGCCAGGGAAAGTTCAGACTAGATCTCAGGATGTATTTCCTTACAGAAGGGGTTGTTAGGCATTGGAATGGGCTGCCCAGGGCAGTGGTGGAGTCCCCATCCCTGTAGGTGTTTAAGAGTCGGGTCGATTTAGAGCTTAAGGATATGCTGTAGGTGGGAACTGTGCTAGGTGAACGGTTGGACTAGATGATCTCCAGGGTCCTTTCCAACCTAGATGATTCTGTGAATTCTGATTCTGTAAATCATAATTGCAACATTTTGCCATTCCTTAGCAGAGTAAGGGGCTATCCATTAAAGTCCAAGAGATTATAATTCTCTACTGTGTTGGTTTTATGTTGGCACAATGTTGTTTATTTCAACAGTTTCCTTTTTGTACCATTTAATGTAAAGGAGTGAAGAATCAAATACTTCTTCTTAGAGTTAGCCATTAGGCATACAGATATGTATATTCATCACCAGTCTCATGGAAAGAAGCTAATTTCAAAACTTTCCATAATAAAGACTTATCCCACTGGAAAACAAGAGATATGCAAAGAAATGAATGCTTTTATTCTTTAAAAAAGGAGCTGAGACAAAGTTATGCCAAAGTCAATGTGAATTCTCCTGTTTACTAGAGAGAAAAATGGGCTCTAAAGTAGTTTGCATAGTTCCCTAGTATGAAAAGGAACCAAAAAAAAAAAAAAAAAAAAAAAAAATTGGGGTTT
>NW_020799091.1:35024616-35040770 GCF_003259725.1 Athene cunicularia | reverse complement strand
TTTTGTAGTGAGGGGCCCAAAACTGAACACAGGAATCGAGGGGTGGCCTCACCAGTGCCGAGGACAGGGGTAAGATCCCTTCCCTGTCCCTGCTGGCCACGCTATTGCTGACGCAAGCCAGGATGCCATTGGCCTTCTTGGCCCCCTGGGCACACTGCTGGCTCCTGTTCAGCTGGCTGTCAATCACCCCCCCAGGTCCCTCTCTGACTGGCAGCTCTCCAGCCACTCCTCCCCAAGCCTGTAGCGCTGCTGGGGGTTGTTGTGGCCCAAGGGCAGCCCCCGGCATTTGGCCTCATTGAAACTCCTCCAGTTGGCCTCAGCCCATGGCTCCAGCCTGTCCAGGTCTCTCTGCAGAGCCTCCCTACCCTCGAGCACATCAACACTCCCACCCAACTTGGGGTCATCTGCAAACTGACTGAGGGTGCACTCGATCCCCTCGTCTAGATCATCAATAAAGATGTTAAACAGGAGTGATCCCAACACTGAGCCCTGGTGGACACCACTTGTGACCGGCCGCCAACTGGATTTAACTCTGTTCACCACAACACTTTGGGCCCGGCCATCCAGACAGTTTTTTACCCAGTGAAGCATGTGCCCATCCAAACCTCAAGCAGCCAGTTTCACCAGGAGAATGCTGTGGGAAATGGTGTCAAAGGCCTCACTAAAGTCAAGGTAGACAACATCCACAGCCTTTCCCTCATGCAAAAAGCAGGGCTCCCTGTCGTAGAAGGAGATCAGGTTTGTCAGGCAGGACCTGCCTTTCCTAAACCCATGCTGACTGGGCCTGAGCATCTGGTTGTCCCACATGTGTTGTATGATGGTACTTAGGATGAGCTACTCCATCTTCTTCCTGGACACCAACGTCAAGCTGACAGGGCTGTAATTTTTTGGATCATCTTTCCAAACATTCTTATAGATGGGCATCACATTGGCTATTTTCCAATCTGTCAGAACTTCCCGGTCATCCAGGACTACTGGTAAACGATGGAAAGCAGCTTGGCGAGCACCCCAGCCAGCTCCTTCAGCATCCTCGGGTGTATCCTATCCGGTCCCATAGACTTGATTGTGTCTGTGTGATGGAGCAGGTCACTGACTGTCTCCTCCTGGATCGCGGGGGATGTCCTCCCAGTCTATGTCTTCTGGCTGATTAGGCTGGATTCCATCAGCACAACTAGTCTTGCTCTTAAAGACTGAGGGAAAGAAGGCATTAAGCACCTCAGCCTTTCCTCATCACTGGTTGCCATGTTTCTTCCTGTGTCTAGCAGGGGATGGAGGCTCTCCCTGGTCTTTCTTTTGCTGTTGACATTCTTATAGAAACATTTCTTTTTATCCTTTACTGCTGAAGCCAGATTAATTTCTAGTTGAGCTTTAGATCTCCTGATTTCCACCCTGCACAGCCTCACAGCATCTTTGTAATCATTGCGAGTGCTAGCACCTTCTTCTAAAGGCTGTAAACTCTCCTTTTCTCCCTTGAGTTGAAGCCAAAGCTCCCTGTTTAGCCAGGGTGGTCTTCTCTGGCACCAGCTTCTCTTACAGCACCTGGGGACAGCCTGCTCCTGTGCCATTAACACTTCCTTCTTAAAGCATTTCCTGCCCTCCTGGACCCCTGTGCCCATTGGGATCATCTCCCAAGAGATTCTGTCAAGCAGATGCCTAAACATGTCAAAGTGAGCTCTTTGAACTCCAGGATGTCAGTTCTGCTGCCCCCTCTCCTGGTGTCAACAAGAATAGAGAATTATTTCATGATTGCTGTGCCCTAGTTGGCCTCCAACCGCCACATCATTCACCAGTCCTTCTCTGTTCACAAAGAGGTGATCCAGCCCGGCACTTTCAGTGCTCGGTTCACTCACCAGCTGCATCAGGAAGTTATCTTCCACACATTCCAGGAATCTCCGGGACTGGTTCTGCTCTGCCATGTTGTATTTCCAGCAGATGTCTGGGAAGTTAGTTTCTCCCACAATATCAAGAGCAATTGATCGTGAGATTTCTCCTAAGTGCCTATGGAATATTTCACCCACCTCTCTGTCCTGGTTGGGTGGCCTATAGTAGACTCCTACTACAACATCTGCCCTGTTGGCCTTCCCCCTGATTCTAATGAAAAGACATTCCACCCTGTCTTCACTACACTTGTGCTCAAAGCAATCATAACAGTCCCTGATATACAGCACCACCCACCACCTCTCCTTCCTTGTCTATCCCTCCTAAAGAGCTTGTACCCATCAACTGGCACACTCCAATCATGGCATCCCACCATGTTTATGTAATAGCCACCACATCATAATTTTCCTGTTGAATCATGGCTTCAAGATCCTCCTTTTTGTCACCCATGCTGTGTGCATTGGTATACATGCACTCTGATGGGCTGATGTCCTCAGCACCTCTTTGCATTTAGAGGTCCTAAGTCCAGCCTGAGCTTTCACAGGTGTTATCACAGTTACTGATTCATCAATATCCCTTGCATCTTTGTTGTGTTGCATGTCTCCATCCCTTGCCTCCACTGGGATAGCAGAGTGATGGTCATCAATGGCACAACAGCCCACAAACTGTTATAATCTATCCTGGGGCTTATGTCTTTGAGTTTCAGTTTTGTCCCCTTCCCCTTTCAAATCTAGTTTAAAGCTCTCTCAATGAGCCCAGCTAACTCCTGCCCCAAGATCCTTTTCCCCCTCTGGGACAGGTGTATCTCATCTGATGCCAAAAGGTCTGATGACCTGTATACTAACCTGTGATTGAAAAACCCAAAGCCCTGCTCGTAATATCCATCTTGGAGCTACAGGGTCATCTGTTGAGTTCTGTAATTTTCTTCATCCATCCCTGCAACTGAAGGGATGGAGGAGTACACAATTTGTGCCCCTGACCCCTTAACCAGTTTCCCCAAGGCCCTGAAATCTCTCTTTAGGACTTCTGGTAATATCAGACTTATTTTATATATCTTATTAATATGAAAGAAAATGCATCTTAAAGTTTGGACCAGGTGTTCTTTCAAGGTTCCTTCCAGTTTGGTCTGCTCTATGGTTCTACTGATTGATTTAAATGTTTCCAGTTCTCTGCACTGATTTTAAAGGCTTCATGAGGTGATCCCACTGTATATGTATGTATTTTGTCATATTAACCTTACCATTTCAGAGTCTGACATAACAATAATTCGAGTTTAAACAGTTTACTGCACATTCATTAAAATCCATGGAATCCAATTAAATTTTTGCCTGAATAAAGTGTGTGTGTTTTTCTTTCCATTCATAGTATTGCAAGGTTTCTAGAGCCCAAACCATATTGTGTTTTATTTCTTTTGTATCCAGCAGCAAACAACTCTTAATCCCAGCATTTTTTTAAGTGATATGCTAATATATCCTCTTTTTTATAACCTCAAAATTGTTATGGTGAAATGTATACATTAAAGGATTAATGAAGCATCAATATCTGTAGGTAAATTTTATGCATTGCTGCCTTTAAATATCTAGACATCTATCAACATGAGAAGAAGCCGTGAATTGCCTGAGACTACTAGACAGAATAAAAAAAAGAACATATTTTTAATATGGATCCCAAATATCTAATAAGGAGTGAAACCTTGCTGAGTCTAGATAAAATTTAAATAATCCTTAGTTCCTGTGTATTAGATTAGGGTGGGGTTTTTTTGTTTGTTTGTTTGTTTTTCACATTTTATTTCTTCTAACTTAATTTGTTTCTTGCTATACTATTTTTTTCTTTTTTTTCTTTTTTCTTTTTTTTTTTTTTTTTTTTTTTTTTTACAAAGCAGTCTTGACAAACAATCATTTCATCTTTGGAGAGCTGCAATGCTAACGGTCATACCTGCACTCTGCCGGTAACTTAATTTTTACTTGGTAGCATTTTACACCCTCTTTCTGGCAATGGAAGTTACCAACTGTGATGCAGAAGAGAGGAGAATCATGTCTCTTAAGAAAGTAATTTCTCTTGGTAAGGGGCAGTATTAGTGCTTACTAGTAGAAGGAGAGGAAACCTAACAAATACAAGCTGAATACAGGGGTAAATATAAAACAGAAAAAGCTATTCCACAAGGTGAGCTCAGCTCTCAGATGGAGCTTGTCTTGGTAAAGGAGCTGATGGAAATTGAAGGTAGCTTTATGACATCTTTGCACCTGGATTCTTTTCTGGTCTTTGATGCATGCCAGAAGCAGATGGATTGGGAATGTACACAGAACTGCCATGACTTTTTCTCCCTCTCTTTTGTCCTCAGGAGGAATTCGGACAGAGAAAGTAAAACAAGGGAGAAGACAAGCTTGGGAAGAGTTTACTTTCATCTCTACTGACGAAAAATTTTGAGGTAACATTTTCATGCTAGATTTGCATTCAAACCCCACTTTTCACCATTCATATTTTACTAAGTTTTCATAGTGAAGGAACAAAAGACTCTGAATGGGACTCAAATACTAAAAATGACAAAGAAAAAAAATCCAAACCATTCCTCAACAAACCATTCCTCAACATAAATATGGACATAGTTGTCCCAGAGTTACAGGTGAAGATCATGGAACACATCCTGGGTGAGCTGCAAACATTAGAGCAAGCTGAAACTGCCTGTCAACAAAAGAACGTAGGTATCCTGCCTAAATCTTTCTTATGGTAATGGCAAAAAGAATTCCTTCAATACTGAAAAAAATCTATAGTTTGGGTTTTTTGTTTGTTTGTTTTGTTTTGTTTTGTTTTTAATTTAAAAATAATTTGAATGGGGCATAGAAACCTTCGTAGTTTACAATTCAATTTTAATTCATAATACTGTATTTTCATTATTGAAATGTGGAATAGGGATACTTGTTCTGTGACTTCATAAGAATGTCAGTTGCCATTTCAGTAATTTTTCTGGTTAGTTCCCCTGTCCTTTACATCCTCTTGACTCTCTGGTTAGTAAATACAGATGAGTAGTGGACATGCTTAAATTCCGTATGTGTGTCTGTAGGCCCATGTATACACAATAGATCCAAAGATCATAAAACTTTTTACAACTATTACAAATTAAAATTATAGCAAAACAATTGAAATAGAGGACAGAATAGGACTGCATACGGCATACATTGAAATATTGTTGCCTTTGTAAGCCAGAACTTGAAGACTACCATGGATTTCTATTTGCCCAAGAAAACACAGAAAACTTGTGGCTTTGTTTTTCTTTGGTTTTAGTTTACTGTTCAATCCTCTAGCAGTGTGCCTCATCTTGACTTTGTGATCATTCCAGTGAGAAGGTCGTTTTGTCAGAAGAAAGTTGAGTTTGAGTCTTTGAATGTACTTAGACTTGAGACAGGCACCAAGTGGGTCTGCTTTTCCATTGTAGCTTCAGTTCAGGGGATACTCAAGATAAAGGAACCTAGGGAACTGTGTTGCTGAAACAGTAACTCCTGGAGGCTATAAGCTTTACATTCCTGGAATTAAGGATTTATATTCCAGCTGAGTCCCACTTCAGGCATTTTGCTTGGATAAAACCACATTTTTTCTCTGTATTGTTTGAAGCAAAACTGGTGATCCAAAGTTTTGGCCACATTGTCTCTTTTAAAACCTTTTTACCTAACTTTACTTAAACTTTCAAGAGTTCAAGCTGACATTTTATGGTGAGCTTCAGGATAATTTTGAAACCATTACCAAAAATACTTTAGATTCTTCCAAGTAATAAATTGGAAAAAATACTTTGTAAATCTTTTTACTGAATTGCATGATAATGCAACACCCCCACCCCCCAAACAACAACAACAACAAAAACCCAAATGAAAAAAAAACCAAACAACAAAACAAAAAACTATAACCCCTGTAGAAACCAGTTAAAATGACATCTTGGTTTGGAAAGGAGATTTGGTATTTGGAAGGTGATTATTAGTGTGCTCTTTTGTTTTCCAGGAAGAGGTGTTTACATTTTTTTACATCTTTGCTTCCCACATGCTGAACAAAGTATTATTAGACACTTTTCCAAATATGTCTAAGTACTGTACATGTACTCTGTCATACAAATGATAAGTAAAATTTCTTAGCAAGGGCATCACGACCAGAAATGTTTTTTCACCATATGACGAATATGATAGCTTGATCATATTAGCTGAAGTTAGCTGCCTTAAAATCTAATGGTACCATTGTTCTCTGCTTGTTCTGGGGCAGGGGAGAAAATTAAAAAAAAAAAAAAAAAAAAAAAAAAAAAAAAAAAACCCACAAAAGGAAGGTGTGCCTTGTTTTTACCTGAAAAAGTGGAAATAAATATAGTTTTCTGTGAATATTTCATCCTCAAGCCCTACATTTTTCTTCACCTTGACAGGTCTTTCTTCCAAAATGAGAAGGCTCTTTTTACTACACTAGATCAATGACTTGGTTTTCTAATGGGCTATACTTGTTTTTTCATATTTCTTAAGTCTTTGTAATCCAACAGGTTGAAGATCTCTGCTTTTAACACTTAACGGTTTCCAGCAGTTCTCTCTCACAAGGGATTCTTTGGATAAAGGGAGAGCAATGTTTTCTTTGTCAAATCTTACTAAATATCTAATAGGGGAAGTAAAAATGTCACTTGCTCTATTTTACCAATAGTACAGAAACACTTCTTGTAAATCTGATGGTTAAAACCAGCTTTGACTAATTATACTAAGAAAATCTAGACAAAGACAAAATCACTGGTAGCTTGAACAGATGCAATTTAATTTACTCCAGAAATGCTTTACCTCTCTGCAACAGTGCTAATTAAATGTTACTTAAATCAGAACCTAGAGTTCTCATCAAGCAGTTGATAACAGTGGAATTAAGGAAATAATCCCAGTTCTCTTTAATAATGGATTTTTGATTACTGATAGAAACTACAACATTCCATCTGACTGCCAACAAGGGGTGCATCCATTACACATCTGGGTTCCCAGTATTCTGGGATCAATGAAGGAGAAAAGCACAGCTGCAAAGCTAAATCTCTGTCTCATGTCTGAATTCCACAGGAGAAATCTCCCCATGTGAAAGCTGATGCAACTTTTGAGTGGAGAGACTAGAAATTCAGAAAGAGAACAAAGGTAAATATTCATATCTGACTACGTCAGGCTGGTTCCCTTCATAATTGATGTAAGGCATTCTAGGGCACAGTTCACCTCAGGCTGAAGTTTACTATAGGCCTTAAACATCAGTGATTTCCCTGATGAATATTCTGATATCTGATAGTAATTTCTGTGGGTCATAGCTCAGGTGTCGCAGAAAATTCAGCAAAAGGGTAGGGCAATGAAGTAGTAGCTGACATGCAGGTCTTCATGTGGAAGGTGTGTGGTGAGGTCAAAGTATTACAGTAAGATTTAGCTTAATGTTCTTTTCTGTGACAGATGTTATTTTACTACATTATTACATATTGGTAAAAAATATCCTTTTAGTCTAAAATCATCCCCAACTTTGAAAGTAAAGAAAACCCTATTAATCTAGATAAAGAATTAAACAGCAGAGCGTTTTTATAAATCTGTATTTACAATATGTTCAAGATGGTCAGTTATCTTCATGCTATTTGATAAAACCTCACTGACTGATAAGTATAAACTCAATACTTGATAAATTGCTAGAACAATTAATAAAGCAGATAATTCATAAGCACCTGGAGGAAAATAACTTGTAAATAGTAGGCAACGTGGGCTCATCAAAAACAAATCATGCTGAACTAACCTCATTTCTTTCACTGATAGGATAACAAGCTTAGTGGATAAAGGAAATGCTGTGGACATACCACATCTTGAATTTAATAAAGAATTTGATATAGTTCCACATTACATTCTCATAAAGAAACTAGAGAAATGTTGATTAAATGCAATCACTGCTAAATAAATACAATGCTGGAAAGAAAAAAAAATAGTAACAACAAATTAAAAAAAAACCCCAACCAACAGAGCAATTGGTTCAGTGTCAGGTTAGGAAGAAGTATAAAGTGTGGCCTACAGAGGTCTGTTCTGGGTTATGAGGCCAACTCTGCTTAATATTTTCACTGCGTGCTTGGAAAAAAAGTAGAAAACATGTTAATCAAAAAAGCAGAAAATAATAAGTTATATTTCCTTGGATGCCTACAAATAGTGCCAAAAAGCTTTTAAAACAAAACAGAAAACAGCCAACACAATTCCCTGCAGAAGATTTACCCACTCTTTGAAGCCATGTCATAAGAAGTAAAGCGGATTTTTCCTGGGCTGGGTCAGTCAGGATGACCTACTTCCTCATGAGAATCTTCCATACAAAGTTTGAGTTGGATCAGAAATTCATAAGGTTGTTTGTGAAGCAATGATATTCACATTGAAGTAGATCCTGGGATATAACCAAGTTGGGATCAACTCCCTTCCATAATCATTCCTGTCCTTCTGAGAGTCTTCTGGGTCAGAATGCACAGTACAGATGCACTTGTTTTTCTGACCTGATGAGGTTATAGCATATAATAGTATATAATAAATATATAATATAGTAATAAAATACCTGAAATGGTCGATTTTAATCTTTAGTTATGTCACTTTTAGACTGGCTTGCATAAGTAAGAAAAATCACAGAAAAAAGTCAAAATTATATATTTTGTCAACATTACCAGCACAAAGGAAAGCTTGGCCCATGATTAACTAAATGTAAATGAACATTACAAACCCATGAATATTGCAAAGTAGTAATGTATGTACAATAAGCAAGTAATTAGACAATTAACTGCTTGATACTGATCAAGCTTTAGACAGAGTATTGCATTCAGTTTTGGGTTCCACTTTAAAAAAAGAAAGAAGAAATGGAAAATGTCAGAGGGGAAACCAGCTGTATTCTAGAAATATATAAAGAAATATTAGGATGACTGGGATATTTATTATTAATTGAAAAAGATTCCATAAGAACTAATGGGCTAAATCAATAGGGAAAGATTAAAATAAATGTTAGACAAGACAGAATATACAAAAGTTCAATTATATGAATTTATCAGTTGCTTCAGTTATGTAACTTTATCATTTATAAACAAGTCATTTCTTGTCCGGGTCATCAATTATATAATTTACTTAAATTATATACAAGGTCTGGAAGGGTGTCATAAGAAAAGACTTCACCTATTGATGTGTAGAGATGCAGAAAACAAGTAACACCGAGTTTGTGGAAGGCCAGCTGCAGTATGCTTTTATCAGTTCCATACGCATTCAAAGGGCTACACAGATACACAGGCATTTTAAACACCAGACAGTAATTATCCCCCAAGGAGTAATACTGCTTTCAGAGGTTTCTTTCCTGAATAAATACTGATAGAAGGCTGTATGATTTGCCACCTAAGCAGCAGATGTCTGAACAGACATGATGGGTTAAGAAAGTAATATCATCTTCCTTCTCTTAGAGGATGGAGAATTTTAGCCCCATTGATGGAGTTCATCATTTCTGAATTAGCAAGTGATCTGTGGGCATTTCTGCTACAGTGCAAATCTTGACATATGTAGGCCAGATAACACTCGCTCATCTTCAGCTACCTGAGACATCTAAGGTGTTTAAACCTTGTAGTCTCTTCTTATAGACTGTGTAGATCTTTGCAAACATTTTGTGAGAAAGACAAAGCAACAAGTTGAAAATTTTCCTTCTTTTGCAAAGCAGTTGAGGAAGGGGCAGATATTCTAACTTTCACAGAGTACTTTTAACTACATTTTTTTAGACCCAGTGTTGGTGGATAAGGAGTAAAGAGAGAGCAAAACATGGGAATGTGTGTGCTTGGGTGCAGCTGATTAAGTGACAATGTTATTCTGAGCAAGAAAAAAAAGTATAGGAGAAGCTCAAGTGCTCTTAAAAAGAGAAGAAAACAAAAAAGGAATAGAAGGCAGTAAGGACAAAAGGGATAAATAGTATATTAAAAATAAGGAAAAGGGGACTTGAAAGAATGGAAAAATAACAGAAATTGAAATTCTGCAAAGCACAAATTTTTTCAAGTAGATAATAACCACATGGGTACATATAGTTCTATAGTAAATTAGTCATGTTAAATTACCAATAGCTGTTTAATCACAGATGTTTCTGCTATTTCCTTTTCACTGATACTGGGTAGAATGAATGGGATAGTCTTTATGTGAACCAGAGAGTTCTTCTGTCAGGTGGATGAAAAAAAAGTCTTTATATTTACCACAGACTGTTCTGGAGGCTTGTAGAAGATAAATATTTACACCAAAATGTTCCAAAATCTATTTTTGAAATAAATCTATAAGCTGCATTAGATTCCTTCTGATGTACCTCTCCATCAAATTTTATTAAACACTGGCCTTTTGAGGAGATGCAGGACCTCAACAGGCAGATATGTTAACAAGAAAAGTCTCTGTCAGATACAGTTCCTAAAATTCTAACCAGGTATTAGCCAGAACTGCTAATACTGAAAAATTAGTCCAGAGGTAGTTCATTAAAAAAAAAAAAAAAAAAAAAAAAAAAAAAAAAAAAAAAAAAAAAAGGAGAAAGAAAGACAAAATACTTTGAGTTTTGGAGAAAAACAGAATATTTCTGTTTTAAGATTGCCTTATAATGTCTTAGCTATAAGGCTGCTAGCAGGGTCTCTTCTAATATAATTTTGTGTGAGATATTGTTTTACCTTTTAACACATGCATTTCAGTAAGTCTACATTTACAGTTTACTTTCCCAGCTTTATTTGCTTTAGTCTTTAATTTTATTTTAAGTTATTTAGCTCTATAGCAGTGTGTCTTCAGCATCATATTTTAACAGCTATATAAAAGAGTACAGGAAGATTCCTCTCTATTCTTAATCATACTGTTTTAGTTAAGAGGAAGATGACAGTATAATTTAATGATAACTCACGTAGAAACACAATCTCAAAAGTGAAGTGTCTTTGTTACAGAGTCAGTAAATGAAGAGATAAGCAGAAGTCAGATGTGAGTGAAACAGTTCTGTGATTTTCTGCCAGTTGTTCTGTAGGTTCCAATATTGCCTATTTAGTGTACATCACTGCAGAATTAGCTGTATTCATTTAAGTGACAATCTTTTTTTGTTGTTGTTTTGGTTTTTTTTTTGTTGTTTTTTTTTTTTCCCCCCTCAATCCAGTTAATATAAGGATGGCTGCTTTTTCTGTGTGTATGTGGTTTTATTTCATTAAAGACTCATCTCTCATGCATATTCACTATTGGTTACAGGTATAGAACAAAGCTCTGAAATCTAAAAACAAGGAAAATGCTCACTGAAGAAAAGTGTATGGAGACAAAGGCTGATCTCATAAACACTCTAACGTTCATTGAGATAAAGAAAATGCATGTAAGTATGTGTTAGCTGCTGTTATATCCTTGCTACTATGTCCACTGTCATTAGATGTTGTATAACAAAATAATTTTTCCCAAAGAAAAATCACTTTGACAGTGCTGACTCCCAATCTGGGATTTTTTTTTTTTTTTACTTAAAACCAAAACTGGTTTATATAATTTCCTTTTGTGCTACCCTAACTTCATCCAATAGCACATAATAACTAAATTCACATCTCTTCTAACCCAAATTTCCTGGCCACTATGAGAAACCAGATTTGCATACAGTTTCAAACTATATCTGAATATGTATTTCTTTATATACTTCCCACAACTTACATATTGCACAAAAAAAAAAAAAAAAAAAAAAAAAAAAAAAAAAAACTTTACACATCGCCTTCCTAGATCTCTCCCAGTGAATCCCCTAAGATACAAGAAAGGTTGGAAATTAAAATAATTTTCTGGCTATTCCTTGAATATCCAGATTGGAAATCTAGGTGCTAGTGTACTACTTCGAAAGTATGTTTTAGTATATATTTCTGAAGACTGGGCACTAATGCCTTATCACCCTGTGAACTTAGCACGTGTGAAACAAAGCTCTTAAGCTATTTCTAATGGTGGAAACACCACAGGAGAAAGTTGGTTTCTCAGGTAACAAGGCACAAAATCATTTAAGGATTTCTAGGTCAGAATTAACACCTACATGTTATCTGAAACTCTTTTAGGTGCTTCTGCATGTCAGTGAAGCAGCTATCCAGGTGTCTGGGAGAAACTAATTGTTAATGAGCAGCTGAAGTTTCCCATTGGAACAACCCTATTCTTAGTCACATAGCAAAGATTGTCTTTATACTGAAAATATATATGAAAAGAAAAAACTGACATTTTGCAAATAACAAAGAACACTTTTAAACATGCTGCAAGAAGACCTGGAAACACTGGGTTCAAGTTGTGGTCATTTGTGACAAATTGCATGATGGCCTCCGGTAGATCTATGTGGGAAAAATTAGAAAGCTGAAAGTAGTTTTGGAACATTTACCCTATATTGAATTAAATTAACTTACTTCTTTACAGTAAAATAGGGTGATCTTGGCCAGGGTTGATTTTTTGGAGGGCTTATATAGAGAGAAGATATAGGTAAGAAATTGTGAAGAACCCCAATTAAAATAAGATTGATTTAGTCGGGACAACTAAAATGACCAATCAGGTCCTAGTTAAATGCATGTTTTTCTCTCAAGTTTAGAATTAAGAGGTATATATATAAAAAAAAAACAAACCAAAAACAAAACAACCTGGTGGATGTGAAGATACTATGTGATATACTGCAATATCAGGTTATAAATTAGACAGGACTGATAGGTCAGACTGTACTGGTGAGTGGGAGTAACTGTACCTTAACTTATAGAGATATAGAGATTTATCTACTCTGTACAACCTCCTTCCTCCCAAGTTCATTGAAGAGTTTATGCACACTTCATGTACAGTGTCAACGACCAGGTGTTTTTTCAAGTGCAACAAATTGTAGCATCTGGATTTAGATTAAATCCAAGGGCATGAGAGTACACGTGTTCCATCAATACCCTGATGCATCCAGCCACACTGTGTTGCCTTCTAACCCCCATTCAGATGTACTGTAGCGTAGCCATCACTCTCTTTCTCTCTCTCGGGTACTTTGAACTGAGAAATCGTGCATGAAAATAAAAATTGCATTTTAAGACCAGAACACAGGGATTAGAAGAGGCCTTGGCCAAGTTGTAAACCTTGTAAACATATGCATCTTTCTCCAAAGAAGACTAAGTTTAAGCAGTGTGGTCACAGTCCTCTGCATATTCTGACTTGAGGCCCAAGGTTGTTCAGTGGTATAGGTGCAGATAAAGTCAAACAAGGGAAAAAAATTAACTGTATCAACAAGAAACGTTCCCTCATATCTAAATAGAAAGAATAATGTAGGAAGGTTGTGTTATTAATCACCTGAACTGGATAGGTATATTGATTGGGACATGCTAAGAGAGATGAGAGAGATTACAATGGCAGAAAACTCAGTAATAATGAACTCAATTATTCCAATGCAGACTGGTAAAAAGAAATTTTGGGACATGTTCTAAAAACTAATTTTAGATGCTATAATGAGTGCTTCTTGGAGCAGCTATTTTTTATATAATTCTGAGCAGAGCATAAGAACTTACTGAAATTTTTAATACTGAAGACCCATTCTGAAATCCTGACTACAGTACATTTAAATTCTACTTCCCTATAGGAATAATAATAAAAAAAAATTTACACACACACACATATATGTAAAAAAGGGGACCTCTACATAGAGTGATACTGGGAAAAAACCACAAGAAATATAAGGAAATTCTTAAAGGGTAAAATTATTAAATGTGTAATGAAAATGTTGTAAAGTTCATTGCGATAAACAAAATTATGGTATTGATAAACAGCAGAAAAAAACCCAAACAAAAACAAAACAAAAACCGATCACCTCCTTATATTAAGACCTTACTCTCAGAAAGTGTATTTTATAGCCATGTAGGGAAATCTGAATATCATGATCTCTGAAAAGTTTAATGTAGAATCAAGTTAAGACTAAAAAAAAAAAAAAATAGGAGACAAGATTGTGAAAGGCATGAAAACAAATAATAAGGGTTTTTTACCAACCCATCAGAAGCACAATGTCTGCCAGAGAGTCTGCAGAGTTGATAGATTATGGAGGTGTAATAGGAGAACTCAAAGGAGATAAGACCATGGTAGAAAAATTAAAGTTGAGTTCTTCACATTGATACTCACCACCGAAGAGTTTAGGAAGGTTCCCACAGTGATCGTTTTCTTTGCAAAAGATGAACTGGAGGAACTATCTTAAATTAAAGTGTCAATAGAAGTGATTTTAGACCAAATAGATAAATGAAGAGTAACAAATTGCCAACACAAGATGGTATACACCCAGGGGTCCTAAATAACTCAAATATGACCTTGTCATTTGATCATAGATCTTACACTATTGCTTAAGTCAATTTCTGTATAAGGAGAACAGAGGTTAGCAAACTTTATGCCATTTTTTAAAAAAGGATCTTTATAGAAACTTGACAGAGGAAATGCAGGGAAGATGCAGAAAATTAAGAAGTTGTATGTCTGATTCTTTACAGGTGAACAGGAGGCAAACAGGTTAACAGGTAGAATAGGAGGCACAGACACAGATAAATGCAATAAAATGGGGAGGCATATAAATAAATTTTGTAGTGAAAATTCTGTTTTTTAAAAGTTTTTAGAAAGAATAAATGAACATATGATCAAAAGTGATCTGTATCTGTTTGATATGCTGTGCTGGGATTTTAAAAAATTTTGGAGAAGGTCCTTTATAAAAGGTCCTTAAATAAACTAAACATCCACAAATTATAAAAAAGCAACCTCTATCTGTGGATTTATAAATACCTGAAGGACAGGAGAAAATAAATATCGAAAGGACAGGTAACAATACCATGATAAAATTATTGGTTTTAACAATTAAAGTCCCACTCTTTATGAAAGGTTGCAAAAGCTCCTCACCAAACAAACTCGGTGATGAAAAGGCAGAGGCAATACATACAAAGTTATGCATATGAGAAAAAGACAAGTGGAAATTCTCAGTTTATAAACAGTGAAAGACACTAAACTAGGCATTGTTAACCCAGAAGAGATATTAGCAGCTACTCTGGATACACCTATGAAGATGTCAGTTCAGAGTTCACTGATAAACCAAACCAAACCAACCAACAAAAGACAAAACCCTAAGAATTACTGGGGAAGAAAAACAGAACAAGACACTCTTCTACATAACAAAATAATTATCAGAGCCATTAGATGAAGTTGTAGGGTAAGAGATTTTAAATAATTACAAAAAAAAAAAAAAAACAAACCAAAAAAAAAAAAACCAAACAAACATATGACTAAACTTTGGAACTCATTGTCACAGGATAGTCTGGATGCCAAAAATTTAAGTGAGTTCAAAAACCAGACAAATAAATGGAAACTTACCAAAGGATGTTAAACATTGAGATACAAGCTCTAGTTTAGGAATTTCCCTAAGCCACACAAAGCTGGAGAAGTATCCTGAAGAGTATGCTGCCGTGTTCTTCCTTTCTTTTTTATATAATTTTATACATTTTATTATTACCTTAAGTAGCCCAAACTTGTCTTAGAAAAAGGATAATAAAACTGGGTTTGGACAGAAGAGCCACTCTTCAATCTTCTATTCCCGTGACACCAGAATGTTAAAAAAATGTCATCTTCCAATATATGGAGTCAGCTGTTCAGTCAGCATAAATCAGTATCGTACTGAAGTCAGTGTGTTATCTTGGTTTAAACTATGTACAGACCTGTCTAAGGTTCCTTGTTTGAGGCATATGCTTTTCTACAGCAAAGCTTTTGATTTGGACTTCAGACGGTATGTAAAGGTATAAAAATACAGATATAAATCCTAACATAAGTCATAATGTTAATGTAAATGTAAATAATATGAACACAAATATAAGCATAAATATAAATACAAACATATATATAATCAGTTCTTGCAGGTTTCACAGCACGACTTGGACAAGTATATGAAGAACCTAAGGAATTATTCAATAATCATTACAAAACCACACACAACTCAGATAAACCAATCTTCCATCCTGTAGGTATAGGATAACTGTTCATAAGCAGGCTTACTGTTGATGCCTACAAATGCCACAGAGTAATAAGGGAATTACTGATACTTCTTAGGCCAATGGTCTAGGGAAAAAAAAAAAAAAAAAAAAAAAAGTTTTAACTAGCATTAAACCCAAAAATATTTTAGAAATAGTTACTGCCTTTAATTTTCTTGCCTGATGAAATCCATATTAAAGTTTTAGCTTCTGTAAGCAACATAAACAGAATTAAAAGTAAATGCAAGCTTAACACAATGTATAATATCAACTAGGCAGAAATAAGTACATC
>NW_020799091.1:35019541-35024566 GCF_003259725.1 Athene cunicularia | reverse complement strand
ACTTTATGGAATTAAAACTTTATGGAATTAAATATTTTGAGGAAAATCTGAGCTCTTTTGTGATCCAGCTCATTTCCAAGACATTCTTGTCTGACAAAAGAATATTAAAAAATATCTCAGACTACTAGAGAAGAATGTCCACAGAAGCATGGCATGAAGGTGGGCTATGGGAAATTAGTTTATTATAGAAAGCTAATATTTATTTTTAGCATATTATTATTTGCTTCTGTGAGAATTTCATGAAAAGTAAAAAGACTCCCAGTGAGTTCTTAGGTTACAATTATTCATGCTGGTCTCCACAGACTGAAATTCCAAAGCAACATTCATTCTCTGGAGATAAGAAAACCCCAGAAAAGGAAGAGGAAGTTCTGGTATGGTTGGCTCAAAGTCAGTTTTCATGTGTTGGGAGAAGTGTTTTCATTCTTTCAGGAGATATATTCAAGGGAAATATTTCAACCCTTCAAGGGGTATATGCAGGATAAGACCCTTCCAGAAACCTGAACAGTACACAAACCTTGCTATGAATCATGTGTGCCCAAATCCCAAACATAGAAATGGTGAATAGCTTCCGAGTTCCTCAGATTTTCTTGATGCAATACCTGCAGCTTCTGTTAATGGGCGTGACAGCTTTTCCTGAATGGGAAAATCCATATCTTTTCATATAAGAGATTTGCCTTTGTTACTTATGCATCAGTCAATGCCAAGTGATTTATACTTACTAGAGTGTCATATTTTCATTTATACCATGATTATTATATTAATGGATACCAAATTCATCTATATGTGCTTTGCACGGAATTTAAAAGACCACAGAGCAAAAAAATTCCAGGAAGAATCTTCCAAAACACCTCAAGTAGTATTAAAACATCTATCAGGTTCAAAACCTTGGATTTAGACCAGTCCTGAATGCACCTAAAAATCATACTGTGCAAAACAGACAACATGAAGTATTCCACTAGTGGATTTTTAGGACTGGCATGAAAAGAGCCTCAGAGGGTTTAGTAGGTACGGAATTTACCAACATGGTGTCTTGTCAGAGCCAGACAAAAGAAGCAGTTTCAGTCCCATGAACTTCCTATTAATTTCTGACCATAGTTGGAGGTGGCAATGCTGACCTTTGAAGTTCTATGTAATTTGAGTCCTGGATAGCTTAGACATCACTTCTGGTCATGAACACATCTGAAAGAGTTGAAATCAGCAAGTTAATTCCTGGAAGCCTATTTGTGCATCTAGGAAATGGTGTTAGTGCTTAGAGAATGACGACCTGAGACTAAGGGCTACTGATACTGGAATTTGTTCTCCATTTGTACAAGAACCACTGATTTTAACTTGAAGCACAGAATAAGGCTATATACCTTGCCTTAATTTTTTATACTATAAACAAGCAAAATATGTTCATACCTCTGGGGGATCTGAGCTTCATCTTGATAAAACTACTTATTTGTGACTTCTTAAAGTAGCATTTGTGCCGTTTTAATTCTAGGGCAAGCAGACACAGAAATTTAATGTGCATAAATTTTAGGAAGAGTAAAATAAGTTGTCTACTAGAAAAATACAGTTGCTGCAGAATAAGAACTTAAGAAAAATATATATTCTATTTGAGAAGTGACAAACTGATCTTCTTAGAACAGATCTTTTATAAAGAAAATAATTTAAAGCTTCATCTATTTTAAAACACATCATACATTTAAAACCACTTAAATTGCATATTTCATGAAGATTTCACTCCCTCAACCACAAGAATACCTAGCTGCATGACATTTGTTTCATGTGATCATTGTAATGTCTTAGGCTCTTCAAAAAAGATAGCACAGTGTTGTTTTGACAAAACAGCACATCAAATTAAGGATGTAGAAATCCCTGTTTTAGTTACATAAATTAAGAATGAATTGCTTATGGCACCAGTTATTGGGCAGCAGGTGTCAGAAAGCCATATAAATGTGCAAATGAAAATCGAGCTGTTCAGAGCTTCAGGAGTGGGTTTCAGAAGGTTATAAAGATATGGCTAGGCTTTAAATCCTAGATATCATCTTATGTCTCACAATTAAATTACATTTCTCAGAATTATCTACTTTGAGTGCCTAGCAATAGGTGATTTCACATGATATAGCAGACCACTAATACACAAAATGATGAGCAATACCCTTGGCCTGAAAATCTACAGAGATGAGGCATTTAGCATTGCACTAGGAACACACTGCATGAATCTAGCTGTAGCCAACAAGCTGAACTGCATGTGTGATGAATTAATTACTATAATTTCACTTTTAGATAAGATTCAGGGCAGAGTGGAGAGAAGGTTATAGGCAGACAACCTTAGGGCCCAGGAAAAGGTTGTGAGGAAAAACCGTCAAAGGCATAAATAGACCTTCAGTAAAGAGCCACTAGAAAGTGTTTTCCTTTTAGTCTAATTGCATGAAAATAGGGCCGAACTGAGAACAGAGTATTTTTATTTACAGCACATATATATATCATATCTCTCCCATTGGGATAGACCCATATCTTGAGTCTCTTTTAGTCTGCATCTTCTGTTTATTTCTGTGCTCACGTCAGTGGTGATGCTTCACTGCTCATCCGAGTGCCTCCATCTGCCTATGAACAAGAAATCTTTCTTAAAACATTTGAAGTTCATTTCTTGTTCTTTCTATCATTTTTTTTCTCTAGATATAAATATATGGTAGAGCTTAGAAATCAGAAGCACAAATGGCACTCTGGGATCTCATTTTCTTTTATTTTTTTCTATTTTGTATGATGATAGGGCTTTGATTTCACATTCAGTTTTAGCCAGCTTAGTAATTAAGGTTTTCTTATCATTTGTTTTCAACTACAAACATAAAGGAGCAGTAGTACCTTAAATTCATTCTAGAAACCAAAACCACTTCAGATTCTAGTTGGATAAAAGTAAGAGACATATGAGATAAATTAATTGCATCTCCCACTCTGTTGACAGTTTAAGAGTTTTCTCAGATTAGTGTCCTGCCAATACCAAATGCACTAAGGAAAACTTAATTGTATAAATTTATTTATTTATTTATTATTTCATCTGTAGGGGAAAAAAAGAAGAGCAGATGGAGATAAATCTGATCATCCTTAAGGCAGCTGATAATGTGCCTGAAGGACATCAAGAAAAACTTGAAGCATTAATAAACTAATGTGTACTGTATGTCTCACTTCATTTATTTAACTTATACGTTCTGCAAGCATTACACATTTGTGCATTTCTTCACTTTGTACTCAAATATGATAAAATAAGTCTAAAACTTAGATATTCTTTCCTGTCTCATAGGGTTATTGCTAGAGTAATGTAGGAGCAGGTAATTAATTATTTGCATAATTTGGTCTTTCTTTAGTAATAAGCTGCATGTGGAATGAAATTTATTTTTATTTTTTCAGTTTCATGATGAAAAATATAAGTAATCAAGACCATGTGACCTCTTCTTACATGGTATAGACTTGGGTTACTCTTTTGTCTTCTGAGGTGGAATGTAGGACAGGGAAGTAACAAGTCTAATCTGTTCTTTTATTGTACACTAAACTATTACTGAAGATAAAAGATTCTTGATTTGAGTGCTTGAATGTATTTCTGTACTGTAAACATATGTGCATGCATGCACACAGATGTACACCTGTAATTACTGCCCTCTCTTGTTAAAATTCTTTCGTCCTGGTTAAGAATTAACAGATGCTGCTGACCTACTGATTTTTTTATTAGCTGATTGCAAACCCACTTATACATGCACACACACACATACACACGCACACGTGAGGTCTGAGGACTTCATTATTTCATATGCCTTTTAAGAAAACAAGGCCTAAAATTTTCAAGCTGACAATAAACCATTTAATTTTCATTAATTTTATGACATCTCTGGTTTCTGCGTTTACAGCAGTTATAAAACATATGTTAACTTCCTAATAAAACATGAGTCATGCTTTATCTGTCACTTTTTTTTTTTTTTCTTTCTTTTTGCAGTGGAAAACAGTGCACCAGTTATTACCTAGGGAACAGTTGTTTTTGTCTCCTGTACAGATCTATATCATTCTCAAATTTGCATTCTGATGGAGAAGCAACAAATGTTACTTAAATCCCATGAAGTGTGTTAATTACACTGAGCTCCGTGAAATTATGGGTGAGAGCGCCAAAAAGAATTCTACAATTGCATCTTGGGTCTCTTGAGCATATCTTGTCAGATTAATGTATTTGTCACTCACATGATAACCTTAAAATTGCTTTTCTCCCTAAGTGATATTCCCTAAACCTCAGTGATATGGAAAATCTCACACAAAGCTAAATAGCAGATGCAGTTTGTATTGTTTACATAAATAATACTGGTACTTTTATGAAAATAAATAAAAATTGAATTTCATTAACAAGTGCAGCTTGTTACTTTCCCTTAAATATTTTACAGTCCTTCTTCTGTGCTTCTGCATACAAACGGCAGTATGAGTCCCTGAGACAATATCTCTTCGCAGTATGTCCCCAGAACAAATGCTAAAATCATGTAACTGCCTAGGATGTAATGCTTATTTTTTCCTCCTATTCCTACTTCTTTGCAAGCCCTAAATAATTTTTATTTTAATCCAGAAGCCACTGTGCTATGTAGCAGTAACAAATTGTTCCAGAAGAATTGACCACATGGGTATCTCCCCGCAGCTCAACTGAAGGTTTCTTAAAAACATCATACAGATTTGCTGTACCAGGGCTTGAGGTGCATGCTTTGGTTCCCCAGCAGGGGACATACTCCACCCTCAGAAAGCTTCAAGTCTTCTCACAAAGTCACAACTATGACTGGCGAAACTCAACCCATTGGAAATCTATATTAGATGTCAGACCCGTCTCAGAGACAAATCTAATCCTTTTGGCTGAAAAATAGCTCACAGCAGTCTGCTGCTCCTAGTTTACTGATATTTGGAAGAATGGTTTGGTTTGGCAATCAATGTCCTAGAGCCACCAAAGACCTTGATATTATCTTTTTTTTTTTTTTTTTTTTTTTTTTTTTTTTTTTTTTTTTTTTTTTTTTTTTT
>NW_020799091.1:34991836-35019491 GCF_003259725.1 Athene cunicularia | reverse complement strand
TGGAAAAAAAAAAAAAAAAAAAAAGGGAAAAAAAAATCTGTGATGTTATATGAGCACCACCAGTATTACTTATCTTTAGGTTTTTGCTTTCATAAAAAATAGGCTATGTTACTAAAGCTCACTTGTAATATTTAAATATTTCTAATGTGCTGTAAAGATTTGTAAACTTTGTTTAAATGAGAGAGGCAGTGCACAATCAGTTGTGTCATACAGTAAGAAGTATATTCGAAATCAAACAAGTTGTCTGTGTCTTACCAATACCTCAGAAGTGGTAGGTGATGAGCTCAAGACAAGAACCTGAAAAAAATGCACTAAAATCAAAAGAACCACAGAAATTTGCACTGGTTAAGAATGCAGCCAAAAGTCTTCAAAAATAAGTAGCATCTAATTTTCCTTAACTTCATACTATAAACTGTTTTTTTACATTGGTGAATGTCAAGCTGTAAAACATGACTACTTATGTTTTGCAGTGCTGTGCTTTTTCTTTTTGCTTACTATGCACAGAATAAACACAAGATTCATGGCATTGATAATAACATCCATGAACACAATACAGAATTATTTTCAATTTCCCCTCTAAGGATCTGGTACTTTACTTTTAAGTGTCCTTTCTGAAATATAAAATTTTATAATGTAACTTGAAAGGAGATGGTGGGAATGAAAGAGTTATGCATATGGAAGGCCATCCATCCAATCTCTGCAAAGCTACCAGACTATAAATAATGAAGAGAGGCCCTCAAGCTAGGGATGCCAAATTTAGTAGCGTCTAATGAAAAGACAGGAGTAAAGTTCTGAAATCTCTTTTCAATTAACTTCAGCAGAAATGGGGACCTGGACTGAAAAGTCCTCAAGAAGCCATTGGTAGAGATTTCTCTGACAATCTTTATATTCTTGGTACAAATAACTTCTCCAAGATGACAATTAAAATGTCTGATCTTGCTATGCATTTTAAAACCTGATCTGTTTACTCAAATCAAAGATTTTCAAGCTTCTTAAAGTCACAATAAGACAGGGAGGAGATAGACAAATCCTTATCATTACTTTCTAAAATTACTTAAAAGCAACCAACAGCTGAATAAAGGAATATCTGGAAGGACCTATGTGGAAGTCTGTCTACAAACTAGATTGAAAAAGTGTTTTGTTCTAAATCCTAATCTCTTCTGTGGTCTCAAGAAGGCTAACACAAGAAGATTGCCACAGAGATGAGTGCTATTTGTCACGAGACATCTGCTAAGACACAACCACAGCATATTTTCCCTACTGGGTAGCATGTAATGGAGGTTACCCAATCCAGTGCTTACCGTGAAAATTCAAATCCAATGTTAAGAGATTTTCTTACTGTAACTTAATGAAAAGTGCCTTCTGGATCAGTTATATCAGCAGGCTGACAGGAAATGAGTGGGATATCAAGACTTGAAAGCAGTAGTTTTTAATCTGTGTGATTTCCCAGTTTTACTGTACGGTAAGGGAAGCATAGTGATGCTAGTAGCCAGTGACAGGAAGAACAAGAGGGCAATGAGAATATCTGTGCATAAACCCATGACTGGTTATCCTGAAATCACACGAACAGAAGTTCCTTCTCTGAGCTCAGTCCTACTTTGTGCTTTAGGAGCTGTATCACTGTGAAGGTAAATGCAGAAGTGATATAATCCTTAGATTTAGTGTCTTTTGGGGAGATCAAGCACTGAAAAGCAATAAAGGACTTGAGAATAAATGAGGGAATGCTAAGGGGCTTGTCAGGGTTTAGGGAATTGACGAATGACCTTGATGAAATCATTTGACCAAACCTTTTGAGTTTTGACCAACAGTAATTAGTGGAAGTAAGTGAAAAGCTATAACACAGACTTTATATATGTAACCAATTTATTATTCTATGTTCTCTGCTCCACAGCAGAAAATATACTGTCCGTTGCTGTATCCTCATATGTGGCTGGGGACACTTAGATTGGACCTGTGAGGAGGGCAGACAAGCTGTTTCCATAAATCTTTCTTATGCAGGAAACCCAGTATTGAGACTCTGGAAATCTCTTCTACTTTTTCTTTCTGTGACTGATTCTCCAGTTTGATCCTAGCAAGAATCAGAATTCACCAGCAGCTCCTGGTGTTAAGATCACTTCTGCCTATACCCAGAATGAGAACTCATGGGCAGGGTGGGGCAGCTTAAATCACTTCAGTCAGAAGTCCCTGGTACTCCTGCATCACTGCACCAGGCACAGTAAACAAACCCACTTTTGTGCTGTAAGTAAGGAGGTAAAAAGAGGCCGTCCCTCACGATTACCATGAGTGGTATTTTTAATTTTCTTCTGTACCTTTCTGTCTCCTTTGAAAAGCAAAACACTGTAAATAAAAATTAAAAGCTGTGTCAAACACCTGCTATAGGTTTATTTATTTGCTACTTATAAAGGCCCAGGTGGCAAATAACTGTTCTGTTATAAAGAGCATCTGAGTTACACAGTGCTGCATTAGTGCATTCCAACAAATTTTCCTCTGTAGCTACACAAGTTTCACCAAAATACAGTGCAAACTGACAAATGTCCCAAAAACTAATTTTGCAAGTAAGGGGAAAGAAATGTGTAAATCTCAGTGAAAGCCACAGTACTTCACAAAATTGCAGTGTTTTCCCTTTATTCCTTTTTCTTAGTACTTCCATGCAAAGAATTCAACTGATCTTCCTTAATGTTACAGTAAGTGCTAAGCACCAATAAAATACAGCAACAATCATATTCCCTGTATATACAGATATATTATTTCAAAGGGATTTGAAGGTGAATGTTTTCCTTTTACACATAATATATATACATCTCATTGTAAATGTTCTCTATTTGACTGTTGTGTCTTTAATAAGTCTTACTGTATCTGAAATAAAAAAAAATGGTGAGGTGGTAGAAAGATTTGGGAGGTGTTTACAGTTTAGATACTTTTGCTCTAAAATCATGGCTCTTCCAAATGAGCTAATGAAGTACTGTAACTCCACTAGCTCAGTCTGACAACCATTACTCCCAGCTCTGCAAACACTGCATTAAATCTCTGTGTATCCTTGGTGACTGCTATTAGTAGGCCTGGGTGTATTTCACTAGACATTTGAAATTCAGCTAAGAAAATTCTCAATCAGACACAAGCAACAATAGAGCTAAAGATATTACAATCACTTTCTTTCTCTGAAGAAAAGGCTGGGGGGAATTGATTCCTTCTGCCTAGAACTGTTTGATTTTGATAACCAGAAAATTTTTAATAGAGTAATTCCTATACCAGCCACCCCCCACACCCCGCACACTTCCCAGAGCATGCAGATTTCCTGCATGTTCGGGCATCTGCCAATGCATGAGAACTGCAATTCACATTGAGTTTTAAATAATACCCAGTGCTCAGATCCTACCTCTTCCAATGCTTTAATTCTAACGTGAAGGCACTACTTACACCTTTAAGGACAACACCTGGCTCTTACCTACTCTGACTGGAGTAGGTGAGAAGTCCAGAGACTAGTCTCTGATCTCAGCTGAACTCTTAAATGGAATTAAGGAGTATTAACATATCTTGAAGTGCCTCAGTATCTAACTCAAACTTATTAGTGTCTTTCAAGTAGTACAATCCTGGATAGAAGTAGTTAAATAGAATTTACTTGCTTTACTTTGTATGACACATTAATATATATTTACCAGGATTTCAATATAATACCATGATTCTGTACCAACACTCTGACTTACCATTATGCCAATAGAAATTTTTTCCCTAACAGTAAAGCAGAGATGCTTGTTTCTTTCATAGTTACTTGATGATCTGCTCTTAACTGACCTTAAGTTAATAATTAGTGTTTCTTATCTTTATCTTTATGGAGTTATTGACACCACATATTTTAACCAGTTACTTATGTGAGACCATTCACATGTTTATGTGAATGTTTATTGATATTGGTCAACAATATGTGCTTGCAGCCCAGAAAGCCAACTGTATCCTGAGCTACATCAAGAAAAGTGTGACCAGCAGTCAATGGAGGTGACTCTGCTCCTCTACTCTCTCATGAGACCCCATCTGGAGCACTGTGTCCAGCTCTGGGGTCTCCAACATAAGAAGGTCATGGACCTGTTGAAGCAAGTCCAGAGAAGGGCCATGAAGATGATCAGGGGTCTGGAGCATCTCCCCTATGAGGACAGGCTGAGAGAGTTGGGATTGTTCAGCCTGGAGAAGAGAAGGCTCCAGGGAGACCTTATAGCAGATTTCCAGTACTTAAAAGGGGGTTTACAGGAAAAATGGGGAGAGACTCTTTATCAGGGAGTGTAGTGATAGGATGAGGGGTAATGGTTTTAAACTGAAAGAAGGTAGATTTAGATTAGATATAAGGAAGAAATTATTTACTATACAGGTGGTGAGACACTGGCACAGGTTGCCCAGAGAGGTTGTGGATGCATCCTCTCTGGAAGTGCTCAAGGCCAGGGTGGATGAGGCTTTGAGCAACCTGGTCTAGTAGAAGGTTGTGAGAGAGAACTTGTAGAAACAGGTCCTGAAAGAAACAGGCCTGTGAGAAACAAAGACTGAGAAAAACAGCCTGAGAAAGAGATAAAGGATAGCAGGGGGAGTGGAGGCCCTCCAAGCTCAGGAATGTCTCAAACACTCAAAAGTAATGAAACTATAGTCATGGTGTGGATAGTGTGGAAGTCGAAGCTGATAAGGCTGCCCAAATAACGCAAGATGCAGCTGAGGGGGGGGAGTCCTGTAGAGACAGGACAGGTTTGCTCTAGTGCACCTGGTTAGATTTCAAGGGCCATCTGTCCAGTGAATGAACTTTGCTTCATTATCCACAAAATATATATTAAAGTTAACATCTCTGAATATGCTAATGAAGACTAACAAGATCATGCTAACTACATCATCCCATGAGACACCTTACCCCTCCCCATACACGGGATAAATAGGTATGTGGGTCAACCCAGGGGACAGACCCAAGGAAAGTGGGTATAAATTGAGGGGGGGCTAGGAGGCAGGGTGGTTCAGAGAGTGAGGTGAAGAGAAGAAGACACCTTCTTGAACTCTTGCTGGCAGGATCAACGTAGGAGCCCAGACAGGTGATCTCTATCTGTTCTCTTTATGTCTTTCCTTTTCCTTTCCTTTCCTTTCCTTTCCTTTCCTTTCCTTTCCTTTCCTTTCCTTTCCTTTCCTTTCCTTTCCTTTCCTTTCCTTTCCTTTCCTTTTTCCATACATTGTGGGAAGTTAATAAATGTCTGGTCTTTCAGACTTGTTTCACTGTTGTCCACTTCATTGGGGATTTATGAATCTAAGTCACTTGTCTTCCTCGTCTGAAAGGAACATGACAAAGGTGTCCCAGCTCAATGCAGGGGGTTGGAACCAGATGATCTTTAAGGTCCCTTCCAACCCAAACTCTTCTATGACTTATCCTATGACGCTATGATATCTCTATGCTGTCTGACAGCATTGTCCACATTGAATGTTCAAAGTCAGATTATCAAGGATATGTGTGGGTTTTTGTTCAACTGTTAGTGGATACTGGCTAAAATTTTACATTTTTAACAGCAGTGTGATTCCCTAAGCCCTGCAGCAGACAGGATGGCCATTAGCGATATATCTAGACTGAGGGTCAGGCTGGCCTGACCCTGTTGGCCCATTTCACTGCACAACATATGGTGCTGAGCCAGAACAGTTTTGTCAGCCCCTTGAAACTGCTGTGACAACCCCTTAAATTTCTTCTTGAGAAGCAGTCTTGCCTCCTTGACTCACAGCAAAGTAAGCAAGATATTTTTTTAATCTTTCCACCTATACTTTATATGTAAACTCTTCAGCTGGAGCTGAATTCAGCCCATTTTTCCTTATCTTCCCATACAAATTAACATAGTGCTAACAATGAAGTTTTCCACTAAACAAACTCTACCAACGTCTTCTTGTCTAGACAAGGCAACACCCCTGTTATCCCTGTCTTGGTCTACTGATAACTCCAGATGAAACCATTCTGAAGAGTAGTGCTTCTTCTAGGAGAATTTAAGCGATTTTGAAATCATGCTACAAATTTTTTTCAGCTCCTTGAGCCTTCAGTGGAAATCAGAGATGAATAACAACTCCAGACCTCTGCACAGTCTAGTCTATCTTTGTTTGCACTTTTAAATATGTTCATGAAATAAATTCTGACTCAAAGAATTTCTGCCTTTCCAGCTGTGAGGTACTGGGAGATGATTTTTGAATAATTTCACCATTAAAAGACCCTGGGTTTTTTGCCTTCCATAAACATCTTTTATTTCCCACCATTTAAAACAAATTATTGGGCTAGACAGAATGACAGTGAACCCATTATATCTTACATATTTTCTTATGTTCCCTTATGGTTTATTCAGGATCTGGTACTGCCTCCAGTGAAACCATTGTCAAAAGTCAATTTGACTTCTAGGAAATGGGAAGACACTTTTAAGTCGCTATTAATTCCAATGCTGCACATGCAAGATCATTTCCAGGACACACCGGGAGTACCTTGTAACAACTACTTCCACTTATTCATATAATAAAAATTAAAAAATCAAATCCTTGTTCAGTAACACTGGTGTGATTATGAAACAATTCCTGGGCCAATAGTGATAAATGGATGGGTTTGGAATTTGTCTTTCTATTTTTTCCTTCTTAGAAAGGCTGCCAAGGAAAGAGTACATGTGTCTTTATGAACGGAGAGTACCAGACCTTCCCCTTTTGACTTTTACAGGTAAGCAGATGTTTTCCTTTCATTCACAGTAGTTTTAGCTATCTAGCTGATTTTAGGTGGTTGGGGTTTGTTTTTTCTCTTTTTTTATCTTCTTTTTCTTTCCTGTTAGTGATGGATAGAATTAGATGACTAGCATCCTGCAACTGGCACATCTTTAGATGAAATTCTCTAGAGAAAAATCAAAGGCAGATGTGAAGAAATGTTACATTTGACTCTGACCAGAGCTCTGTGTAAAGAGCTGTAGTTGATCAATACTGGCCCTGTTAATTCTTATCCTGGATGGATGATCATTGCTTCTGTTCCCTCCCCAGAGCTAAATTACTTTGAAACAGCACAAAAACTGCTCACAGAAGTTAGTCCAAAGACATACAAAAATATTTTCTTCTACACTGTCAAGTATAACTCATAGTTTCACAAACTGAATAGAAGAGAATTTGGTTTTATATTGCACCCTTCATTGGCTCTAAGTACCCCCAAAGCAGTTTGCAATTCTGAATTATCAGAAGCACTGGCTGTGGAGTGACTGTGTAAACAAAAGCTCAGCAATGGTTACACAGAAATCTACATATTAGAACCCATTTTGCTGAAGGATGGAAAAGCTGGGCGGCCTTCCTTGTGGAATTCTGTACTTCCACCTGCATTGCTAACTAGCGATGGGCTGCAGGTAGTTCATTTAAAGATTTCATTGAATGGCTCAACACATCCTTTATGCGGCAGTGCCCACATTAGGCATGAGTACGCATGCCAGTGAGCATGACAAAGGAACCATATTAAAGTAAGTCTTTAGGTAAATATAAAGAACTAGAGCTTCAGCTGGTGAAAATTGACATTGCTCCACTGAACCCAACACAACGTTGTTGATTTCCAGCAGCTGGAGATCTGACTGTAAGTATTTTGACAGTGAGCCAGGCCTCTTTCACAATTGTGTTAAGTCATTAAGCTTTATACTTAAGTGTGTCATCCTATCAATTGTATTTAAATAGTTAATTTATCAGTTCTTTGGGAGTTCAGCTCTGTGAAGAAGCAGACACAATTCGAT
This sequence comes from Athene cunicularia, assembly GCF_003259725.1. Taxonomy (NCBI): domain Eukaryota; kingdom Metazoa; phylum Chordata; class Aves; order Strigiformes; family Strigidae; genus Athene; species Athene cunicularia. The sequence continues at coordinate 35,011,755 of NW_020799091.1, read as the reverse complement.
AGGATTTTCCTCTTAGCTCAGCTCTCAAATAAGCAGAGAAGTAAAGAAGGGAAACCACATTCAGTTACACTTTTTTCTTTTTTTTTTTTTTTTAATTCAGAAATCAAAATTAAGGGAGAAAACCAGCACTGAACACACATTCAGAAGAAAAACTTTATATCAGATTCTAGTGTCTACCTTACTATTATTTTTAGTACCATTCCTTATAAAAATTTGTCAGGGTTGTCAATGCACATTTGGAGGATTGCTTACAACCACAGAATCCAATCATACCTATAAGGTATTGTCATTGTATTGCAGTTAGTGGAAAGCTATTAATTTTCCGAAGGAAAAAAAAAAAAAAAGTGAAATTGCTGCCCTAATTAGTTTAATGATTTGGGCCTATATCTTTCAGGCTTAGTCTACAATGCTCTTAAAACAGCAGCCCATGGTTGACCTGCCTCCCCTATAAATATCTGGCAATTTACAAAAGCAAAGACAATTCTGTTCCAACAGCAAACAGCTTCCAAGTGATGCTCAACAGACAATGTAGAATATATCCATGCATCTCTTTATACACCATCTTTCAAACAAAAACATCTCATTACTTTGTTTGGGAGAATACAGAGAAATACTCCCTCTCCTTACATATTTTGAGTGTGTGGTGAGTTGACCTCGGCTGGCTGGCAGCCACCCAGCTGCTCTCACTCCTTCTCTTCAACAGGACAAGGACAAAAGAAGACAAAAATACTCGCTGACTGAGATACGGATCACTCACCAATTACCATCACAGGAAAACCAGACTCATCTTGGGGAAAAATAATTTAACTTATTGCCAATTAAAAACAGAGTAGGATGGTGAGGAGCAAAGACAAAAATTTAAAAAAAAAAAAAAAAAAAAAAAATCTACATCCTTCTTCCAAGGCTCAACCTTATTCCTTCAATCTCAACTCCTCTATCCCTTCCTCTCTCACTTGAGCAGTACAGGGGAATGAGGAATTAGGATTGTGGTCAGTTCATGACACTTCACCTCTACATGTCCTTCCTCCTCATACTCTTCCCCTACTCCAGCATGAGGTCCCTCCCATGGGATATAGTCTTTCCTGAACTGCTGCAGCATGGGTCCTCTCTGTGGGGTATAGTCCATCAGGAACAGACTGATCCAGTGCAGGTCCGACACAGGTTGCAGCTCCTGCCAGAAAACCTTCTCCAGCCTGGGATCCTCTCCACAGACTGCAGCATCCTTTAGGACCTATCCACCTGCTCTGACATGGGGTCCTCCATGGGTTGCAGTGTGAATATTATGCTCCCCCATAGTCTTCCATGGGCTGCAGGGGAACAACCTGCTCCACCATGGTCTTCTCCACAGACTGTAGGGGAATCTCTGCTGTGGTGTCTGGAGCACCTCTCCTTTCATCTTAGTGTCTGCAGGGCTGTTTCTCACAGTTTTTCACATTGTTCTATCACTCCTCACACTGGTGTGCAGCACTTCTCCTTTCACATAATCATATAGGTTGGAAAAGACCTTAAAGATCACCTATTCCAACCATTAACCTAACACTGACCATTCTCAGCTACACCATACCCCTAAGCACTATGTAAACATGACTCATAAACACCTCCAGGGATGGGGACTCCACCACCTCCCTGGGCAGCCCATTCCAAAGCCTAACAACCCGTTCTGTAAAGAAATGCTTCCTAATAGCCAGGAATAGCCTACCTTCCCTGGTGCAACTTGAGCCATTAGTTCTTGTCCTATCAATTGTTACTTGGTCAAAGAGACATCCCCATCTCTCTGTATTTCTTAAATACATTTTCCCTGAGGTGCCACGGTCTTGGCTGAGAGGCCCAGCTGTGCCCTGCCAGTGGGTGTATTGGAGATGTCTGGAACCAGCTGTGTACGACATAGAGAAGCTCCTGGCCTCTCTTCACATAGACTACCCCCACACACACCCATGGTACTAAAACCAGGGCATCTAAACCTAATACAGAAGGAAAACTTACATCTCAGGGACTAATCCATTAATCTTAATAAGGAAAAGAGTAACAGCTGTCCTTCTTTCTTGTGTAAGACAAAACTAATGAGGAAACTTCTATCTACTTGTTAGAGGAAAATCTGCTCCCCAAACCAATTGTTTGACAAATTTTTATAGCTGTTCAAATAATTCAGAAAAATCTTTCTATACAGGTGCTACCATTAGATCCAGTAAAAATATGGATAATAGAAGTGGTGGAATTCACCCCATTGATTTTTAGACATCTACAAATCAGTCACCTAGAGCTGAATTGATCACTCCAGATACTCTTCACAGTTTGAGAAAGGAGAGGGGTTCCTTTAGGGTGTAATTCTTCTGACCAAATATAGATGGCCACCTAAAGGTAGGATCCTTCAACTAAAAGCTTGTATTTCTTTCTGACAATAAAGAGAGCTTAGCTGCCTATGTTTGGTCACATAAATTCCATCTCAGGTGTTTTATGATCAGATTTCTAGATATTTGGATGCTTAATAATGAGCATAAACTTGATGTGTTAAGACATGCTGAGCAAGCAGAACTGCCTCTTCAGTATGAAATGCTGAATTTAGTCATAGGCTGGTGGTAATTAGTAAGCAAGAGTGAAAGAGAATGAAATTCCAATCCTTGTTCCATAAATATTGCAAAAATTTTTTATAAGCAGAACATTTTTAAACAGAATGAACTTGAGAAGACCTGGTTTGAATATCAAATAGCCTTTGGGTTAACAGATGGTTCTGGTGATACAGGTCCAGCTCCCTACAGCCCCATGAAAACTCAGACAGGGTCTTCCAGGGGCATAGGTATATGCTCTAACCAGTAAATGCCTATGTAAAAATTGGAGAGGGTGAAAGGGAGTACGTCTTCCACCAGTAGCTTCTAGCAGGTTCAACCCAATAGACATGATTTGAGAAGTCAGATGAACCGGTCTCAAATGGGAAATTTGGACAGAAAACTGTCTTGTTACATACTGACAGCTGAGATATAAACCAGAGCCTTGCCTGCTCAGTGCTCCCTAGATCTAGTCAGTTTTGAGTAGACATTTAAATCTCTTAAGCAACTTCAAAATGCAAATGTAAGGACTTCTAGTGTTAGGCAACAGGTTTTGAATCTATAGTCTGTAGTTCTTTAACTGACATTTAAGATTTTTAGCATATATCTTCTAATTTCTGACATGAAGATGTTAGAGATTTTCTGTCTCGTATATAATTTTTAAAATAGAAAACTTACAATTAAATAAGGTGAGGAAAATTTGAGTCAGTAAGGTTTCTAGAATACAAAAGTTTAGAGGGATTACCAGAGGAAAATAAACTTGGCTGTCTAGTATTGAACTGTATTAGAATAAAGGAGATCCAAATATATAATATTATTATACTCCTTCCTGAAATTACTTTAATTTCAGAAGGAGTCATGTATTGGTCTGTGCCATTTCAGTGTGATGTGTATTGACAAGGTGAAGACCTGGGTACTGCTCTGTGCACCCTGTGCAATCAGATTCCTCAGGTTACTGCTTCCTTTCTTTTTCACGTGGCCAGTATTTAAGCAGAACTGTAGGCAGAGATTCCAGGGTGTTTAGCAAACCATGATAATATGCCATCCTCAGCATGTCAAATGTGGTGCATAGCTCAGAGTTCCCCTTATATGTATTGCTTTTGCTGCGGTTATCATTTATAATTTTTACAGTGCCCAGAAGAGTATTCCTAGGCAGGAGTAATACAACAGCCCGGCAGTTTCATTAGTGCAGAGTCAGGCTCTTGTGTTCAACACATTTTACCTTGCACTTGCAACACTCTGCAGTTCTCTGGGCAGGATGAATGCTTATATGTACAAAAGGAAATGTCTTCCCTTTCTAAAATTTTTCCTGCCCCTTATTTCCATAATTCCTCACTGTGAACAGACTTAACTCTTATCAAAAATGAACAAAAGCTCCTAAGCTCTAAGGCAAGACAACTTTAACCTCCCATATCAGCAATATCTATAAACTATTTGCCAGGTTGTTGCTAACCACTCAAGTATAGGAGCAGGAATCTCTCCTTACAGATTATGACAATCACTATTTCTTTGCTACATGCATAAAAATGCATGTAAGGCTTAAAGTATTTCAGATGCAGAAATCCCACCATTCCCTTTTGCAAACACATCTCTCCTTAGAAAATGCACTCATAGCTGTTCAGCTGTTCAGCAAAGTCTCAAGTCTATATAACTGTAGAGACTTCCACTTTCAATTCTGGGTTTGCATTGCTTTGTTTGAAGATTTTGTTTTGTGCTTAATTTAAAACCTTTCTCCACTTATTTTTGTAACTTTTATTGGTAGCATCTTCAAAAACTATCCTCTCTCAACCTGCCCTTTCCAGTGTTCTAAATATAAATGTAGAAACAAAGAAATGCATATTAATAAGTAAAGAAGCACAGGTGTTCCTTGCAGACAGTAAGTTTTTTAAAGTCCTTCCTGAGTTCTTGAATCATTATCCCTGCATAATTTATACTGTGTTACTGTGTGCAAACACTGAACCTGGCCCACAAAGAAGATTTGTGAACCAGTTCAAAAGATAGACCTTGGATTTTCACAGTAGAGGGCATAAGCTATTTACTTATATATCAAATAATTATGAAAATTTATGGCCATAGTTTCTAATCAAAGGAATATGAAAGAAAGGCAGAGGATATCTAGTTCATCACTGCCTTTCTACCCCTCTTGCTCAGAGCCAGGGATGCCAATACTACACCACTTGAGCACCGAGTCCTTTTCACTATTATCTTCCTATGCTTTTAAGACTTTCTCTATGGAGAAAACTTTGAGCTAGTTGCACTGACTGAATGCACAGCATAGTACACAGACTGGTCCTGAGTATAAGGTACATAGTGTGAATAGATATTTTACTGGACAGCTCCAGAGAAGTGACAAGAAGCCCCGACTCTTTTGGATGCAAAGTAGCTCCACTCTGCTTCCCATGCTGGGAATGCACTCTGCATGATAGCTGAACTTTCTTCTCCAAATCAGTTAAATAACCAACATATACTAAAATTTAGTGCATTTTCTCTTCCCTGAAGTAATAGGTCATTTTTTTTTTTTTTTTTCTCGTTTTACTTTCTTGAAGAGTAAGGAACCCTTTAAATAGACCTGAGCGTAACGAGATACCCTTAACTACCAGCTAAATGCCCACCCAGCTGCTCATTCGATCCACATCATCAACAGGACATGAGAAGAAAATCTGAAAAGGTTCTGGGTCAAAATAGAGACAGCGAGATTGCATAGCAGTTACTCACATAAGCAAAAAAAATCTTGTCTTGGATAGAAAAAAAAAAAGTTATATTGCCAAGTAAAATAGATTTTAAAGATGGCAAACAAAACCAAACACTAAAAAACGCCTTTCCCCTTGCTTTTCTCACCCTTTCTTCCCCCTGATGCTCTGATTGCCCAGTGTTTTGCTCTTTATTAAATACACATTCCCTGAGGTGCTCCCGTCCGGTCTGTGGGGCCGAGCCGTGCCCTGCAGTGGGTGGGTTGGAGCCGGCTGTGTCCGGCACGGGGCAGCCCCAGCCTCTCCGCACAGAGGATGCTCCTGTCATACCACTCCTACTCCCCTCAAATCTTTCTGTGTATACCCAGTATACTGAATAGGTACTGGATTTATTTTTTTTTTTCAGTTATGAAAAGTGGAAGAAAAAGTAATGAAAATACTTGAGTTGGGTCAAAAAGTGAATTTTGTCAAATTTTCACAGAGTTACTAAAGATTGCTAAAGTCACAATTGTTAAATAGAAACTTTTTCTTTGATCTACAACACGACATTTTATTTTGCTTTTTTTTTTTTTTTTTTTTTTTTTTTTTTTGTTTTGAAATAAAAAGTTAAAAAAAAATGAGATTACGAAGTTTAAAATGTTGAGGTTTTTAACACTATTGATTTGAAGCATTCCATTTGGAAATGTTATAATTAAATCTGTATGACTTTTTTACTATTTTTATCCCAGACTATGTTGGAGCGTAAGGGGAATTTTATAAAGATTTTTACCCTGTGTTACATGGAAATGATTCAGTCTATGTTTTCCAGCATAGCAAAAGAGTTAAGCATCTGTCTAAAGTCCACACTGTGAAACTACCTCACATCTATAGAGAATAATTTTCACCAGAAATTTGAGAGGAATATCTGTGGGGAAGCCAGAGAGGTTTGTACTGAACATAACTCTGTTGCTTAAGATTTCAGATTTGATGAATCAACATTTTCTATTGAAGACTTTTGTTCTCTAAAAATGTGCGGCTAAATTTTTTTTGTGAAGTCATGTTATGTCATTGCTACAACTTCATTGACCCTACTTTAATAAAGCTAGTTTTACCTTTTAAGTGGTAGACACAGTAATAGTTTGATTGATAGTCATATGCATAAAATATCCAGCAGTGAAATGTCTAGGCTTGTTTGCTTTTTCAATAAGTTATTTTCAACAGTGGTTTATGAGTTGGAGTAATGTGTTGGAGGCCAGCCTCATAAAACGGCTTCTAAAACTTCCATGTCTTGAAATCCTTTGTTGACCATACCACTTCAGACATTGATGAATAGAAGGGAGTGAAGACAGGCTTATGACTTAAAGATGTGGTAGCAGTGGGTCAGATAGATATCTTAAGCATGGGTTTGTGCAAAATATATTTCTATATTTCTGGTTCTAAATTTTGACTCTACCAATTTGGCTATTTTCATGACCAAAGAATTCAATTTTTCCCCCTCTTGCAGACTAGAGAAAGGAGGGGGAAAAGGAAGAAAAAAAAAAAAGGTAGAGTTTATGGTACAGGCATACTTATTTAGTTTTTATTTTATTTTTATTTCTGAAATTTTATTTTATTTTTATTTCTGAAATATATACCAAAATCTTGATCAGCCTGCTAGATTAAACCCATTTATCTTGGCACAAAAATTTGGTCTCAACTTGTGATTTAGAACACTCATGTCTTTTCGTCATCTCACTTTTAAATTTTATCTTTTTCCTATGAAATCTGTCTGGATATATTTTGTACTTCATCCAGATTTTTTTTTATCCACTCCTCTTTTACAGTGTTTATGTCTCCAACATGTTAGAATTAAGGGGGAGAGAGCAGAATGACATGTAAGAATATAGGAGTATTCAACTATTTTGTTTAAGCTTTTGAATGTATAGCTACATATTTGTTTGTTTTCATACAGCTGTCATTGTAGTAGCCTGAAGTGCACTACTTTAATAATTACTGACTGTTTTTCAGCCATTACTTACTCTGAGATGGATTAGCAATGAGCATTACAGCTTTTCCTAGTGGGCTCAGGGAAGCCTGCTTACAATGTGAATAAGTCATCAACAGTCTGCTGCAGGTACAGCAAGAATACTTTGTTAGGTGGATAGTTTCCTAGATGCATACCAAATTATTTTATGCTTGGTGAATTGCACTGTATATTTCTACATTTACTTGTATTGTTATGCTGCATTTAGCTGACTAATGACTCAAGAACTTTATTTACTAACTTCATCCAAAACACTGGCTCAAGGATTACAATAATATAAATAATTTCTATGGAATTAACAAAGGAAAAACCAATTTCAGCCAGATAGAGTTCAATACTGCTTACAAAACACACCATGATTGCTTAATAAAATCACTGTAAAGATCTGGCCAGAGGACTAGTCATTAGGGAGAGAAGGACATATTGATGAACAACTCTCAATGACACTACAGGACAGATTTGCTGAGGTGAAGGTAAGATTCTGGGGCTGTAGCCAACCCATCAACACGTCCTTGGACAGCGTGCAGAGATGTGATGTGGCAGTAACCTTACAGCTGAGCAGTTGTGCTGACCATATTGAATCTGGATCCAATCCTCATGTTATCGATAGATACTGCAGGATGGTTTGTCCCAGTCTCAATAGGATGAAATTTAAGCATATATTTAAGTCTTTTGACTTAGTTAAGGTCTCCGTTACTCTGTGAAAGTGCAGAGCAACAGCTATCTTCCAACAGCACATGTTAAAAGATACATGAGTATAAACTACTATTTGAAAATCTCTACCTTCTTAAAAATTTGTGCTAAATGAAAAACCTTAATCTTCTAATTTTCAGTCTTGATCACGTTTCTTCTGTGTGATAATCTATTCTTAACATGTAAACAAATAATTTTATGTAGTGATAATTAACAATGGAAGGGAAGACATTAGTACCAGGACATTGTCTTGCACAAGAACATTGACCGGAGCTGTAGCAAAGAATGGAAAAAAAAAAATCGGTACACATTTCTTGAGAGATGAGAAAGTACTAGTTCCTGTACTAGTTTAAAGAAAACAAATACAAAGTGTAATTATGACACAGTTTATTGGACAAACAAATTTGTATCTGTACTCACACACAGTCAAGGCCATAAATATGTCCTGTCTTCAGAAGATGGCATTTTATAATAAACATTTCATGACCTTTAACAGAAAGCTATTTATATTGAAATGGTAAACTAAGCATACCAAATTCATTAAAGTAGCAAGTGAAGAAGTAGAACAATGGATGTAAATCCTCTGCATGATTTTTACCCTATGAGTTTTAAAGTAGCAAGTGAAGAAGTAGAACAATGGATGTAAATCCTCTGCATGATTTTTACCCTATGAGTTTTAAGGCTGTCATAATACCTCATCTGTGTAGAGTGACAGCCATGCTACACTGACACACTTGGAAAAGGAAGTGAACCTTATGTGGCCCAGCTGGCATAAATTAAAATAGCTGTTTTGATCCTAGTTCTTTAATATACATTCACTACACTTTGTGATTCACATTGGAGGGAAAGGATTTTCTTCAACAAAAAAAACCCACTGCAAATGGCCCCATGTTGAAACAAGTTGACTTGACCAGTGAGTAGTTAACATATATCAATATAGAATAAGTTGTCAAATTTAATGAATGCCTTTAAAAGTGAAATTCTTTCCCTCTGACTGTACAGCCTGGTCTTAACCACAAGATACAGAAGGTATCACATAATATAAAAAGTGATTCATGGTGTGCCTTCTTCATTATGACTTCTTCAGTCAGAGAACACCCAGAGCCCAGTCAAGTGATAGAGAAAATGAGTTTTTTCATTTGAATGTGAAAAACATGCACTTGACAGCATTCAAGGGCTCTTTTCAGAATGGCCACAGATTTAATTTAACTGAGGTTTATCTGAGATCTGACCAGAGCATTCTGTTCTAAAGGAAAAAAAAATAAATTAAAATTACTGAGTTTTCTCAAGGGACCTTACAATTTGATGATTTTTTTTTTTCCCCTTAAATGATAGCCCCTATTCTGCACCGTTGTAGTCCTGTAAAAAGAGAGAATGGACTAGAAAATAATCCTGATCTTGAACTTGTGTTTGAGGAAATAGTCTCAGTGAAGACAACAGAAGAATTTTTTTTAAAATCAGGAATATAAAATCAGTCATTTATTATCCCATGTCTGTGTTTATTGTTCTGTGTTTCCACAAGAGAAAGTGAGTCTTAAGTCCAAAGCTTCCTTACTATTTATTGTTCTAACAAAATCTACTTTTTATTTTGATAGAAGGTAACAATTTATCTGCACAGCAGGGAATCCATAACTGAAGGGTTATGTGCATTGTTATCAATCTAAGTCAAACAGATACTGGTTGGGGAGATTTGCATGGAGACAATCATAGACCCAGTTTAAATCATTTAAAATTATTCTAACTTATCTTCTCCTCAGGGTTCCACTCCAAATCTTTACATTTTCATTTCTGAGAATTAATTCCTGTTTTGTTTTTCTATTCCTTTGAATAGATAATGGATTGGATAAAATATCACAAAATGGCTAGCTTTTACAAAACTCATCCTTAAAGGAGTAAAGTAACTTCCTCTGAAAAGAAAGACAGCAGAATTTTATTCAATCAACACTGAATAGAAGGTTTAAAAAAATACACTAGATCAGCATTGGACTACTAGGAACAGAGTTAGACAACATCTATATAATTCTAAAAGTATGCTGTATTATTCATTATTGATATTATAGGTCTTATGTATAAAAACTATAAGCATACCAAATTTTGAAAAACACTCTTACAGCTACAAAGTTGTCTTCAGTGTAGATCTAGTCTCTAAAAGCCTTTAAAAACTTTTTCTTTGTTAATAAATGTAAGCAACTAGACAGGGCGTGTTAATAGTTTTATTTCTTTTTAACATTTCCAGTTTGTCTTTTTTTTTTTTTTTTTTTTTTCCCCCCATCCTAATGCATATATTTGAATCCATTTGGTAGTATCTGTTTTTTCACTAGAAATAGTGCAGCCTTCTGAGAAGTATAACTGATAGGGCAGGATGCAGCTTCTTGGACTGTAATCAGTACAAAATGAATTGACCATATTACATTAAATCTTGGTTCATCAGCTTGTGTCAGCCCTAAGGTTCTCTCCCTGATGTATGAAAACTTATGAAATCTCTTGGATTCTTTGACCCTTTGCATTCCAGAATTCTAATTGAAAACATCAAAGAAATATTTCATGACAGTTGTTTTAGGAAGTTGCTTTTCAGCATGTTGCTGTCTAAATAAAACTCCTTGCTATGGGATACTAGAAATGCATTTTACTTTTTACTGGGAATTCATATGGCTTTATTCCATTTTTCATGCTTGAAATTATATACCATGTGGTTATGTTTTGGAATTTAAATCCCCACTAACTAAAGAACTAAACTGTCTGCCAATTTTCTGGCTACTGAAAAGTTAAAAGTTCAAAAGTTAAGATGACTGAACTTCAGGGAGATTTTACCTTCATTGAAATGAAATTTCAGGACTGAATCCCAGGTGTGAATGTCATTACATTTTAAACTATTTAAAATCCCTCTATAATTTTAAATAGTAAGACCTGAATTTATATCCACCTTAGTCTCCCTTACACACACATTTAAACATACATGCAGAATCACTGTTTTACCAATACCATATTTTGCCTTTCATTTTAATGAGAATATTCTCATTTGAATGCAAATTTTTGATTCATAGGAATACAATGAGAACACCTATAACAGAGATCTATGCCACAGCATTTTGCATGTACTATTTCATAGACATTAGCCTATGCTAAAATTAGATAGGCTAAAGCCAGAGCATATAGAGTTTCTCTAACTTGCTTTCAGAGAAGCTAAGAGACAACTAAGCATACCAATAAAAATCAAGCTACTACATGGCCTACTTCTGGGGAAAAAAAACTTTTATATATGTATTTGTATTTTCATAATAATATATCTTTTTCTCTCATTTAAGTTCCATAAGAAGAGTTATGCTTATAGGAGCTTCCTTTGAATTTGAACGGAAAAATGAATAGTAATACACCATTGTCATAATTTAATATTTGCATTATGCCTCTACTTCAAATCCTATGTCTGTGATTAAAAATAATGTATAAACTATGAAGAGATAAAGAAAACAAAACAATATTAATCCCTTTTTGTCGGTGGAAATTAAAATAAATAAGGGAGGAGGATTACCAGCATTTATCTACTCTGATTTATAAGTTTAAGCATAAATTGATCATCCAGATCCTCAGAAAATATGCCCGAAACTCCAGTTCTATCTTCCCTACCATAAAAAACTGACGTATTATACAAAGAACAAATATAATCAACAACTATCTACCATCTCAAAGAAAGCTAGCATTAGACATGACCCTATAATGACTTTGTTGGCAGGTCTAGAAATTAAGGAAGAAGTTAGATGTCTGGATTTTCACTAGATCAGTAGACAGGCACCCATTCACCTTTATGAGCATATATGGGAGACACCTAATAAATCTATGCACCTACATGTGCAGATAATCAGAATAATTAAGTAGGTTATATGACAACACGGGAAAGAAGAGTTTCAGGTAGTTAAAGGGTAGAGAAATTAAAGCTGGGTTTAGGTGGAGTTTATCTAGCACATAGAAACAAAGCAAATGGATGCAAGCATTAAATAGAAGCATAAAATGTTTTCAGAACATGTACTCAAAATAAGGAAAATTTCCCTGGCAACCTAAGCAGTGGGCCTATGACATTCATCAAAACTGGCTCTTTTTCACATGCTATATTGTATTTTTGAATTAATAAAGTAGGAAAAGTGGGTCACAGAGTGAAACATTTGCACTGAAAGAAAATGTCATGTAAGTAACAGGAGATTATTTGCTATACTTCGAGGTCAGCATGCATCTTGCTGAAACAGCTCAGACTGCTTTATAGCTGCTCTGTTTCCTGGCATTTTTCTATTTTAAAATTATATCAATGTACTGCATTGATATGATAATGATTCTTGAACAGCTTTTGTACTTTTAAGCATCATATACCTGTCCAAGGTTTCCACTTACAGGGAATCTTAATTATTCTATGAAATTAACAAAGATCTAACTTATCTTATCCAGTGAAAGTTCAATAGCACTTGCAAAGCAGATCCTGGCAGCATCAATTTACAAAATTCAAGTAGTGCAAAATCAGCTTTCATCTGTTAGAACAGATAAAGTAACAGTTAACACATTGAAAAGATTAAGTGAGTATATTGGCCAACATTCAGTAATTACAGGTACTTGAAAGAGAAAAAAAAAAACCAACAACAAAAAAACAACACAAAGTGAACATGGCCTCCTTAGCTAAACAATATTTTTCTGAGGCAGAGAATGTTGCAAGGAAAGATATAAACTAAAGAATCATCTGTCTACAAGCTTACTAGTGACTATTTTGCCAGAAGGTTTTTTTCATTATATTGATATTGAATAGTTCTTTTTAATTTTAAATAAACACTAAATAGAAAATAAACTGACTAGAACTGTTGGATAGCTGCACTGATTACAAGCTAACATTCTGATTATACCTATTTGTACAGGGAATACGAAGGGGAAGCTTCCATATCGTTACTAATAAAAAAGTCTTGGAAGCTGAATTTTAGCCATGTGGAAACCCTCTATCACTGTAACAAGGTAAAATAGGTCAGACCTGCATGGAGTAAAACTAAAAGAAACCAATTCTCTAGTAGTTTCCTTAGCTAGAAGATGATCTAAAAGATACTATGACACTAGAAAACTTAAATAAGATGTAACAAATACTGAAAGGGAGAGGAAAAAAATACAGGCAGACATCTCATAAATAGGAGAGTGTGTTCTGGTTCATGCAGGCTGCTATAACTGTATGGTAACAAGGCCTTTCTGCAACCTACTTTTCCTTAACAATATTTAGCAAGCATACATAAGTAAAGGGATTCTCTATTTGAACATTTATGTTGCTCAGTGGCGTTGTCTCCCTCTGCCACTGACAAGAGCTGTAAACACCCAACGCTATTATTAGTGTTATGATGTGCCGGCAGTATATGTATTTACACGGATGTATTAAAATATTTTGTACCCTGTTCCTTCAAGAAGAATTTGAAGAAAAGTTTTCTGAGAATCTAACAGAAGAGAGGGAAATACGTCAGGGAAGTTTGAGATTAAGACTAAGTTTGGGTCAGTTACTTGAGCCGCAGCAGTGGACATGATGAAAACTTCATCCTTGTCTAGAAAGGAACTTAAACAAGAACTTGGTGACACTTTAGGCCAAAGATGCTATGCAGATATCTTTGGTCCAACATAATGTAAGTCATATGTTTTATGAGACACTAACTAAAAAGCAGTATTAAGAGTAAATACTTTAGAAAATCTCTCACTGTCTAGATTTACTCATTCTGACTTGAAGCTGTTGTTTTCTTAGCATTCTTAGTTCACATATTGGGAGCCCTTGTAAGGACTTTTTGCTTCTAGGTACTGTTCAATCAGAATAGATGGATCGTTTCCCTGAAAGCTTGAAACCAAAGGCTAACACAAAGGACACTAAAATGCACCAGATATAAAAGAACTACAGGAAAACCATGGCAGTATTAGTCATTGGACTTGAGCACTGTTCAGAGCTGTTTGACCATTGTGAAGTTTGCCAAGGGTATTATGAAGAACTAGAAGGCTGAACTGCAAGAATGAAGATTAAGTTTTGTAGATGTTAAGAAGAAAAAAATCCAAGTATGGTAGAGAAATTTCAAGGTCTCTGTTTGAAAGCTAGAATGAAAAAAACACATAGAAATCCTTGAAAAGTAAATCTAGAATTTAAAATATTTTATATACAACATGACAGATAAGAGAAAGGCCATGAAAGAGCTTAGTGTCATGGACAAAGGAACAGGACACGAAAACGGCTCTGAAATGCCATTTTGGGTATAAACAAGTATGTAATTGTCAAGGGTAAAGCAAGGGATATTGTGATGACAAACACAGTCTGAACAACAAACTCAGCCACGTATTTACATGGAAAAAGGCATAAATATAAACTTAAATCAAAAGGATCTGAAAAATGTAGCTTTAGTTTTGACATGAAGATCTCAATGGATGTCCAACAGAGGGAGGTATATGATTTTCTTCTAATGGCTGACCTATGTTAACGAGGCATCCCACTTTTCTACCCCTTTTCGATTTACCCATGCAAGTTAAGGACACCCCCCACCCCCCAGCTCATATAACCTTCCAGCTGGGAAGGTTCTTTTTTAATTAATTTCCCAGACCTTGCCATAGCACTAGAGTTACTGATGTTCGTAGTACAGCAGCACTGATCCTTTCTGTCAGCTTCAGTCTGGCACCTGAAATTAGCAAAATTATGGTGGGAGTTGTACTAGCAAGTTATGCTTTTCTTGGCCACAGAAAAAGAATGGCAGACTGCTAGAAGAGTCAAAGGCCCCTTTTTTTCACCTCATAAATCCATCACATGAGTTTTCAGGTTTCTGCCCATTGTGACAAATAAATAAGAAGTAAACTTCTGCTTTTAAACCACAATTATTAGTTGTTACTATTTAAAAATGTGCTAAAAATTGATAAGTTGAGCATTATTGTTAGCTTAAAAGAAAACCATGAAACAAAGTACAAAATTTTAGGATTTTTATTTTGTTTGTAAGTCTGAAGTTAAACCAAAGGAAATCTTTAAAGAAGAATGCTTTAAAAGATGAAAATGTTTCATCTGAAAAACACTGAAATATAATGTTTATTTTACAGTGATTTTTTTTTTTCCCCTTCATGAGAGTTCATTGACATATGCAATAATAATTTGTTCTTCTGTGGATTGAAATGTTACTGCAAGCAAGATGAGTATGGTCAAGTGCTGCAGGGGTGAGAAGGGGTCACCACTGTGCTGCTGCACTGGAGGACAGCAGCTCAAGAACTCCTCTGGTGGAGTAGAAGCTGAAGAATTACAGAGAGAAAAGACTGAGCCACAGGGAAGGAGAAAGTGCAGAGAGTTGTAAGAAAATGTATGCAGAGAGAAAATTAGAGCCAGGAGAGAAAGGTCTGAAGGAGCAGAAGAGCAGCCAAAGCTGCAGAGATGAGATTCAATTATGCTCAAGAACAGAACTATGTCAGTAGGAAAATGAGAGGACAGATTTGTACTGGAAGATGTCAGTCAGGTCACAGGATTTGCTTCACACAGAAAATGTATTCTTGCCTACATATGCAAAATATCTGTTGCCCTGGGTCAAAGTATTTTGCTGGTAGCAGACCTTTTTGTAAGAATATAGTAACATTTTGAGCAACAGTTTTTGAATTGCCACCTTCTTTGAATATTTTTGTTTGACCATGCAGCCTCCCTGTGAGCAGTACTCCAGATAGATAGGTCTATTGGACACTTTACCAACCTATCTTAACGATTATAGGAGGACAGGAACAATTTTAAATCCTTATGTTGAAAAACAATCAATTAGGGATTTAATACTGATATACAGTTCTAGTGGTCTTAGAGGAGAATCTAAGCCTCCCTAATTAATCAGTTCCAAATAACAATACTTAAATTGTTCAAAACAAACGAAAAGCTAGATAAAAATTGATTACATAAAATGTAAACCAAAATATTGATAGAAATAATTCCACTAAAACTGACAGAAATGTCTTGAATAGTGACATTCTCCCTGAAAAATGTGTCTTCCAAGAAACATTTTCCAATAAAATCTTGTTGTGTATAACAAATTTTGATGGCAGCAATTTAAAAAGAAAATTTGGTTTTGTTGCAAATTGAAATTTTATTTTTCTAATTAATAAAAACCCTTTTACTGTAGTTCTCTCTCATAATTTTTTTTTAATATTTAATAATAATAATAATAATAATAATTATAATAGAATGGTATTTGCTCTGGGGGTTGGGAGTTCATCCTTTCCTCTTTATCTTGGCTTGCAACGCCCAAGGTGTACAGGGTCACTGCATGTAGCTGTTGTTATGTCCCTGTTTCAAGCGCAGTCACACCAGAAATTCAGCCTGTTGGTGGGTTTCAGCTGCTGTGTTGTGTTCATGTGTAGTGGGGTTTTTAGTAGTGGGGGAAGGGCTGCAGCAGTGGCCCCCTGTGAAAAGCTTCTCAAAGCTCCACCGGTTCCAAGTCAGACCCGCCTCTGGCCAAAGCTGAGCCAACTGATGACAGTGGCTGCACCTCTGTGAGAGCATATTTAAGAAGGGGAACCTGAGAGGAGGAGGAGGAGTGAGGGAGATGCCAATGCAAACATTGAGGTCAGTTGAAGAAAGGAGGAGGAGGAGCAGGCAGAGGTGTGTTGGAGCAGAGACTCCTCTGCAGCCCGTGGTGCGAGGGCAGGCTGTGCCCTGCAGCCCATGGAGGTCCATGGTGGAGCAGATGCCCACCTGCAGCCCGTGGAGGACCCCACTCTGGAGCAGGTGGCTGTGCATAAAGAAGACTGGGACTCTGAGGGAAGCTCCCACTGTTGTAGTTCATCACTGGGAGGAGTGCAACATGCAGAACAGACCCAAACTGAAGCAGTTTGGTAAGCACTGCAGCCCATGAGAAGTACACATGTTGAAGTTTGGGGAAGACTGTCTACTGTAGGAGGGACCCCACGCTGGAGCAGGGGAAGAGTGTGAGGAGTCCTCCCAGAACATTCCTAACCAGAAATAACTGATGACAAACTGACCACAACCCCCATCCCCTACTCCCCTGTGCTGCTGTGGAGGAGGAGGTAGAGAAAATTGGGAGGTAAAGTTAAGCCTGGGAAAAGGGAAGGGTGACAGGAAGATACTTTTTAAGATGTGGTTATACTTCTCACTGTTCCACTCTGATTGGAAAATTAAGTGGTGGTGGTGGTGGTGGTGGTGAAATTAAATTGATGTGGGTTCTTTCCCCTAATGAGTCTGTCTTTTGCTCATGACCATATCTGGTAATTCATCTCTCTCTATCCTTATCTCAATCCCTGAGCCTTTTGTTTTATTTTCTCCTTCCCATTACTGAGGGGTAAGGAGTAAAGGAGTCAGTCATCCTCTGGGGTTAAATCACAACAACTGCATTTCACATACATCTTGAATGGCCCTACTGTTTAACAAAAGTAGGCTGCCATGAAAATGAAAGACTGTGACTGAAGCATTCACAACTTTTCCCCTCAGGATTTTCTTATCTTCTCATGCAGTTTCTGCAGTCTCTGCCAAAATCTCTGTAGGGTGAGGGTTACAGTGAAATGAAAAGGAACTGTACTTTTTATGGGAAATCCTGTCCCTCCTGCATACAGAGTTTTCATGTGTACTAAAGCCATTATCTGTCCTCTGCATTTTCCCTCACTGAAGCGAAATTATTCTCATAGATCTTCAACTACATCACACACTCTGTTCAGCTTTTAAGAAAGCAAAGGAGACCTACCTGCAGGTTTTTATTCCATCAGTATGTTGTGGTTAGAGATTCCCTGTCATTCCTGTCTTCTGCAGACCCTAAAGACCTTTTATTTCCCGTACATGAACTTCCCCATATTTCTGGATATTTTGTTCTTCTCACCATTCCTATGCTGAGATGAGATGCTCATCTCCTGTCCATCAGCCTTTGATCTCTGTGGCTGACTAATTAGAGTATTTCAGGTGCAGCTATAGCTGGTTTCCAAGCCCACGTAGCAACATGCAGAAGGCCACATTTCACACAGATGCAGCCCTGCAGCACTGATTCCAATTCCTGACTCTTTCACACTCCTGACAAGATGTGTGAGTTGGTCATCTGTAATATAACTGTTACTGGACAAGATGGAGAAGGAGTGTGTTTTGAAGGGCTTCATATTAAAAAGCAACTCAGAAAAACAAAAGATTGTAACACTTTACCATGGCTTTGTTTCTTCCATACCACAAGATTTACCTTCCCCATCAGAGGTGCTGATGTGCCTAGTACACAGCATGATGCAAGTCATGTTGATTTTGTTGTGTTGTAGCACAGTTTGAGAAAATTTGAGAGAAAGCTGTAGAAATACAGTTTCCAAAGAAAAAGGCAGAAGAAAGGAAGGCAAAAAGACCCTATGAATCCAGTGTAATGGAGTCCTTTTGAAATTACAGAAGTCTGTAAAATTTTTCCTTTGCTTATTAGCTGTCATCAATACACCCATGTTATTAAAACCATTCTAAACCCACATGAATTGTTTCCTTTGAATTTCAGTATTTAGTTTAAGTGTTGGAAACACTGAATGTACTGGAATCTTAATTATGTGAAAACAAAACAAAAACAAGAATTATAAAAATCTAAGTGTTAATTATTTGTACTAAGACAAATGTAAAATGGTAAGGCAACATAAAGAAGTGTATAATATGTGTAAAATTCAATCATTGTGTTTGAACTAAATAGTAATAAAAGGTATGGATGTTTTAGCATATTTTAATAGGTGCTTTTTTAATGCTGAAAGCTATTTTTATCTTTAGGCCATCTCACAACTTTCAAAATAGCATTGATTTTAATCATTAATGGTACAGATCCAAAGTGGTACAGAAAAAAACATATGATCATCTGTTTTCAATTCTTTGAATACTTCTGTCCTTTATTTCCACCACCACCCCATCCTTATCCACGGACATTTTAATAAAACTGAGACAATGCATTTTACAGGTGATATGTATACCAATTGCTCCTTCATTTTAATATCTGTTGCTGTGGTTTTAGGACAAGCTGAGATTTGCGGAGGGTCTCCTGAGGTATACCAAGCTGCTGGAAACCTAGTTGTAATTTATAGTTTGCAGTGAGTCTTGGAAAGTAGAAGAAGAACATGAGAGGTTCAAAACCACAGCAGCTGTATGGCACATACAGCGACACCAAATGGCACTATAAGAGCATCTGGTCTTTTATGTCTAGAAATGCACATACCTTAAATGTTTAAATACCCTCACAGTAAAATATCTTCAGCTGTTAAACAATATAAAGATTCTGACACCTATTGACACATGCCGTCTGCATCCTCTCACAGTCTTACATCACTTTTATGAGTACTCCAGAGACCTGAGAAGTTGCTGAAACTGTCAGAGCAGTCTGAAGGAAAAGCAAAAGAAGTGACATTACATTCTTCTCTATTCTTGCCTTTTCATCAGGAAAATGTCCTCTATTTTGCTCTGCATTTTAGCTCACTTTCTCTATTGCTTGTTATGCTTAGAAAGACTGGTCTTCCTGACCCCTGGAGAAAGCACTTATACACCCAACTGCTGTGAAAATGGACCTGTGAACTGTCTCCTCTTAGAGCTTAAGAGTCAGTGAATTTTAGGGAACATAAGCTAGTGTAACTGATTCTTTTCTCAAGAGTCTTCCTTTGTAAGTTTGTCTTTCCATTAATATCTGAGATAGATTATGAAGATTTTGTTTCTATAAAATAATTATATAAACTGAACTACTGTACTGTTAAGAGGACTGTTTATATACTTACTGGTGCCAGCAAACTGTTAGTCATTAAGCCATCCTTGACTTTAGAAAAGAAGACTGGAAGAGGACTTGGTTCTTTTCTTTCATTGTCTTCTCAGAAGTCATAACAGCTGTGTATACTGTAAAAGGTTTTCCAGTCAATGTGACCCCATTTATTCTGTCTTTGATGATGTGGTTTTACATATTTATTTGTTTATTTTCTTTACAGAATAGGAATGCCAATGCAGTTGATAGCAGTGAAAAGAAACTGTGCTTTATGCCTTTCACATGCGAC
>NW_020799091.1:34989639-34991786 GCF_003259725.1 Athene cunicularia | reverse complement strand
GTTTCAAGCGCAGTCACACCAGAAATTCAGCCTGTTGGTGGGTTTCAGCTGCTGTGTTGTGTTCATGTGTAGTGGGGTTTTTAGTAGTGGGGGAAGGGCTGCAGCAGTGGCCCTCTGTGAGAAGCTTCTCAAAGCTCCACTGGTTCCAAGTCAGACCCGCCTCTGGCCAAAGCTGAGCCAACTGATGACAGTGGCTGCACCTCTGTGAGAGCATATTTAAGAAGGGGAACCTGAGAGGAGGAGGAGGAGTGAGGGAGATGCCAATGCAAACATTGAGGTCAGTTGAAGAAAGGAGGAGGAGCAGGCAGAGGTGTGTTGGAGCAGAGACTTCCCTGCAGCCCGTGGTGCGAGGGCAGGCTGTGCCCTGCAGCCCGTGGAGGTCCACGGTGGAGCAGATGCCCACCTGCAGCCCGTGGAGGACCCCACTCTGGAGCAGGTGGCTGTGCATAAAGAAGACTGGGACTCTGAGGGAAGCTCCCACTGTTGTAGTTCATCACTGGGAGGACTGCAACATGCAGAACAGACCCAAACTGAAGCAGTTTGGTAAGCACTGCAGCCCATGAGAAGTACACATGTTGAAGTTTGGGGAAGACTGTCTACTGTAGGAGGGACCCCACGCTGGAGCAGGGGAAGAGTGTGAGGAGTCCTCCCAGAACATTCCTAACCAGAAATAACTGATGACAAACTGACCACAACCCCCATCCCCTACTCCCCTGTGCTGCTGTGGAGGAGGAGGTAGAGAAAATTGGGAGGTAAAGTTAAGCCTGGGAAAAGGGAAGGGTGACAGGAAGATACTTTTTAAGATGTGGTTATACTTCTCACTGTTCCACTCTGATTGGAAAATTAAGTGGTGGTGGTGGTGGTGGTGGTGAAATTAAATTGATGTGGGTTCTTTCCCCTAATGAGTCTGTCTTTTGCTCATGACCATATCTGGTAATTCATCTCTCTCTATCCTTATCTCAATCCCTGAGCCTTTTGTTTTATTTTCTCCTTCCCATTACTGAGGGGTAAGGAGTAAAGGAGTCAGTCATCCTCTGGGGTTAAATCACAACAACTGCATTTCACATACATCTTGAATGGCCCTACTGTTTAACAAAAGTAGGCTGCCATGAAAATGAAAGACTGTGACTGAAGCATTCACAACTTTTCCCCTCAGGATTTTCTTATCTTCTCATGCAGTTTCTGCAGTCTCTGCCAAAATCTCTGTAGGGTGAGGGTTACAGTGAAATGAAAAGGAACTGTACTTTTTATGGGAAATCCTGTCCCTCCTGCATACAGAGTTTTCATGTGTACTAAAGCCATTATCTGTCCTCTGCATTTTCCCTCACTGAAGCGAAATTATTCTCATAGATCTTCAACTACATCACACACTCTGTTCAGCTTTTAAGAAAGCAAAGGAGACCTACCCGCAGGTTTTTATTCCATCAGTATGTTGTGGTTAGAGATTCCCTGTCATTCCTGTCTTCTGCAGACCCTAAAGACCTTTTATTTCCCGTACATGAACTTCCCCATATTTCTGGATATTTTGTTCTTCTCACCATTCCTATGCTGAGATGAGATGCTCATCTCCTGTCCATCAGCCTCTGATCTCTGTGGCTGACTAATTAGAGTATTTCAGGTGCAGCTATAGCTGGTTTCCAAGCCCACGTAGCAACATGCAGAAGGCCACATTTCACACAGATGCAGCCCTGCAGCACTGATTCCAATTCCTGACTCTTTCACACTCCTGACAAGATGTGTGAGTTGGTCATCTGTAATATAACTGTTACTGGACAAGATGGAGAAGGAGTGTGTTTTGAAGGGCTTCATATTAAAAAGCAACTCAGAAAAACAAAAGATTGTAACACTTTACCATGGCTTTGTTTCTTCCATACCACAAGATTTACCTTCCCCATCAGAGGTGCTGATGTGCCTAGTACACAGCATGATGCAAGTCATGTTGATTTTGTTGTGTTGTAGCACAGTTTGAGAAAATTTGAGAGAAAGCTGTAGAAATACAGTTTCCAAAGAAAAAGGCAGAAGAAAGGAAGGCAAAAAGACCCTATGAATCCAGTGTAATGGAGTCCTTTTGAAATTACAGAAGTCTGTAAAATTTTTCCTTTGCTTATTAGCTGTCATCAATACACCCATGTTATTAAAACCATTCT
>NW_020799091.1:34962101-34989589 GCF_003259725.1 Athene cunicularia | reverse complement strand
CTGTTAAACAATATAAAGATTCTGACACCTATTGACACATGCCGTCTGCATCCTCTCACAGTCTTACATCACTTTTATGAGTACTCCAGAGACCTGAGAAGTTGCTGAAACTGTCAGAGCAGTCTGAAGGAAAAGCAAAAGAAGTGACATTACATTCTTCTCTATTCTTGCCTTTTCATCAGGAAAATGTCCTCTATTTTGCTCTGCATTTTAGCTCACTTTCTCTATTGCTTGTTATGCTTAGAAAGACTGGTCTTCCTGACCCCTGGAGAAAGCACTTATACACCCAACTGCTGTGAAAATGGACCTGTGAACTGTCTCCTCTTAGAGCTTAAGAGTCAGTGAATTTTAGGGAACATAAGCTAGTGTAACTGATTCTTTTCTCAAGAGTCTTCCTTTGTAAGTTTGTCTTTCCATTAATATCTGAGATAGATTATGAAGATTTTGTTTCTATAAAATAATTATATAAACTGAACTACTGTACTGTTAAGAGGACTGTTTATATACTTACTGGTGCCAGCAAACTGTTAGTCATTAAGCCATCCTTGACTTTAGAAAAGAAGACTGGAAGAGGACTTGGTTCTTTTCTTTCATTGTCTTCTCAGAAGTCATAACAGCTGTGTATACTGTAAAAGGTTTTCCAGTCAATGTGACCCCATTTATTCTGTCTTTGATGATGTGGTTTTACATATTTATTTGTTTATTTTCTTTACAGAATAGGAATGCCAATGCAGTTGATAGCAGTGAAAAGAAACTGTGCTTTATGCCTTTCACATGCGACTTTAAGCAGTAGTCGTAAATCAGCTCACAGAAAGTTTGTCTCACTTTGGGTGAAGAACTTTGATATGCATCACAGTAAATTAATCTTTTGATTGGTTCCTGTCTTCTTTTTAACTTAATCTGGGCTAAGAAACTGTGTTCCATGTCAAAAAAGGATAAAGCAAATTTACAACTATAGGCCACCCAACCAGGACAGAGAGGTGGGTGAAATATTCCATAGGCACTTAGGATAAATCTCATGATCGCTTGCCCTTGTTCTTGTGGATGACTTTAACTTCCCAGACATCTGCTGGAAATACAACACAGCAGAGCGGGACCAGTCCCGGAGATTCCTGGAATGTGTGGGAGATAACTTCCTGATGCAGCTGGTGAGTGAACTGAGCAGAGAAGGTGCCCTGCTGGATCTTCTCTTTGTGAAGAGAGAAGGACTGGTGGATGATGTGGAGGTTGGAGGCCGACTAGGGCACAGCCATCATGAAATAATAGAGTTCTCTATTCTGAGAGAGGTCAGGAGAAGGAACTGGGGGTGTTTAGTCTGGAGAAGAGGAGGCTGAGGGGAGAGACCTCATCGCCCTCTACAGCTCCCTGAAAGGAGGTTGCAGAGAGCTGGGGATGAGTCTCTTTAACCAAGTAATAAGCCACAGAACAAGAGGTAATGGCCTCAGGTTGCACCAGGGAAGGTTTAGACTGGATATTAGGAAGTATTTCTTTACAGAACGTGTTGTTAGGCGTTGGAATGTGCTGCCCAGGGCAGTGGTGGAGTCCCCATCCCTGGAGGTGTTTAAAAGTCAGGTTGACATAGCACTGAGGGATATGGTGTAGTTGGCAACTGTCAATGTTAGGTTAACAGTTGGACTAGGTGATCTTCAGGGTTTTTTCCAACTATATGATTCTGTGATTCTGTAATTCAAATTTTAAAGTAAGTTAGCTGACTATGAGGGAGACAGTGCTCAGCATTCTCAAGCTTACTTATGGGCTGCTGCACACAAATTCTAGATCTTGGTGAAGCTACTACTAAAAAAACTATATATAAATATATAAAAGTATATAATATGCTTTAACTTTCTAAAAATAATACAGAGAATTGCTTTTCCAATTTCTGCATCCCTAACATCAAATTTGTATCAAAAAATCTTTTAAGTAAATATGCATGTATTGTACTGGAATGTCTCTTAAGTGTGTTGTGTGGAAAAACAGAAACAAAACTTTTTCTACAAGCAAAAAGAAGTCTTGTAACAACACTAAGAGGTGTTGTGAAGAGGCTGAGGGAAATTCGGTACCTGTGTTCTATAGTATAAAATGGTTTCGTGTGGTGCTATTTCATTGAGGAAGATGAGAATCATGTCAGCAAAAGTGGCAAGGAGCCAGTATACACATACATGACTGTCAGTTCCCTCACTTCATGGAAGTTGTGCAATCTTTCCAAAATGAAATAATTATAACAGGCTACCTGCCAGGCTGCAGTTTCTCGTCCAAACTGAAGATGGGTGAACTCTGCTGTCCTGCCATGCATGCAAAACTGATTTGTACAGTTGCTTTGATTTAAAGTTGTTTTGGATTTACGACAGGAAAAGATGGTGCTCATACTGTGTATTAATATGGATGAGAAGTTTGCTCTATTATGGTAATCTTTCATCTACAAGGAATTCTAAATAACCTATCAACACAGCACAACATAAGCATTAATGCACTGTTAAAAAGGCTTTCGTAAAAGAATATGTGGATAAAGAATGAAAGATTGTAATATAGATGACAAACAAGTTAGTGTTGCTTATTTTTCCAACACCCACTCCTGACCAGCACAAGGCAGTATTCACACATCACATCCAAATACAAGCAGCATATATGGATGTATAGCTCTACTGAAAATTAACTGAGTATGGTCCATGAGGTAAATCAAAGGAGTTCTGTGAAATCTCACAGATTTGGTATTTGACTTCCTTCATATCTGTTATTTCGTATATGCTCTTTGCAATTTCCTCTTTGTTTTATATAAATATGTATGTGTGGTACTTGTGCTATTTCAGTGGTATTTTCCTTACAATTAATATAGCTGAACTTTTTGAAACATTCATGCCAAAAATATACAGATGCTCTATGTTAGGGGAAAACAATCTTATGTCAAGAATTTTGGGTTATTTTCTCATACTGTTTTCAAGGTGTTGTTATAAACAGTAACAGAGTTAAAAAAAGCCAAGCCTGAAAATGAGAAACACCTTGACAGAGTCTTTTAAAGTAATAACTCACAGCAGGGTGTGGGGGCTATACTACTGCCTAATAGTTGTTAATCTGAATAAATAATATGTTTTTAATCATCAAGTGGCATTTAATTAACCTGCAATAACTTGCTTATTAATCGTCAATTAAATCATTATTTGCAACACTTAATTTAAATGTGAATTAATATATTTTCTGCTACCTCCTATAAGGTATCTCACTATTCCTGATGAATTGTAGGTTAAAGTTTGGCATTTGGTCTCCCTCTTCCTCAATGAACATCAAGGGCAGGTTTGAAATTCTTCATGCTGTTTATTAATTAAAGTAAACCAGAAAAAACAAAAGACAGGGAATTCAGGAAACAAAATAACCCAATTACCATACACTCCAGCAGTGCGATATGATTTATTTACACTTAATACCACACTTAACAAATACTCAAGTCCAGATTCTCAGCCAGTGTAAACTGACAATATTGACTTCAATTAATTTATTTTTTTTTTCTAAATCATTATGTGTTTTGGTTTGGATTTTGTTTTGGTTTGGATTTTGTCCTTTGATGTTGTCTAAATATGGGCAATCTGCTGGGTTTTGACTAAGAATCTGAAACACAAAACAATCCATCCCTGTTCCAAGCAGATTATGGTCAGGGCTGAAGGAACGTGGGGATAATAATTTATTCCCGCAGTGTGATGCTCATCTTAGTATAAAAAGAAGATTTTTTTACTAATAGTTTGAATAAAAGCAATGACCTGTAACTGGGAGTAGGAGGTAGAAGAAAATATGTCACGAAGGAGAAAGAAATGGAAATGTAGAGCCCTAAACACTAAAACATGCTCCATGCTAAGAAATATTTTAAGAAGATCTTCTTGTAATGAAGTGTGATAAGCCTTTGAAGGGTTAGTCAAAAAGACTTTTACCTGTGAAGGAGAATCTTCCTAGGCATCCTCAGTGGAAGAAGACACCTTCAGTGATGATTAAAAGCCTCTTGTTAAGGAACATCTCCCTTGTGGAATCTTCTCCTCTCCTTTGATTAGAGAAGATACCTGCAGAGACTAGCTTTCCTGTTGTAAGATTAGTCTTTGCAAATATCTCTTTTCAACTTCCCTCAGATAGCCAAAGAACTACACAAGATAAATGCTGGAGTAGTCCAAAATGGCTTTAAACCACATTCCACAACAATGCACAGCTTTCTTCCAGAAACTGCTCAAAGCTAAACCAACATAAATAAAAATTTTCAGTCACTGAACAAAAACTAAGTTCTGTTTTTGTTCTGAAAAGATAATAAGGATATTGTGTAACGTGTACCAGAGATTTCACTGGAACAAATGCATTAAGCAGCTGTGATAATGCGTCCACATAATAGAACCTATTTCTTGTATTCACAGGACATGAACCCATCACAGGAATTTATGTTCTATATAAGGGGACGTTAATATTTGCACCCAAACTGGAAAGTTTTATATTTCTATTCTATCCATGTATTATCAACCTTTGTTTTCACATTTCTTTTAATTTTCTCACTTTGTTGTTCTTATTTTTATCTTCTTTAATTTTTCTGGCCTGATTTTTTTTTTTTTATTTTTTTATTTTTTCACCCAAGATATTTCCCCAAATTACTCCCCTGACAGCATAGCATATTTGCTTCTATAACAACCACTTACATGCCAGAAAACTCTCCTAGTTCTAAATTGAAATGGCTACTTGTTCTTTATATAGAGAGGCCAGAATAGGCTAGAAACATAGAAAATATTTTAATGGCCATGATTTAAAAAAAAAATAAAAAAAAATCAGTAGTTTGCTTCATGCTTATTTGTTGATACAAGGATGAAATTAGACGCTGATTTTTAAAAACTAGTGAAAGCTATGTCTTTCTCCCTCATCTCCCAATTTCTTTCTCTTCTTTACAGATTCTCTCCCTCCCAGAAGGCGGTGCAGTATTGCAATATTCAGATTCATTTCAAGACAGCACCCTGGAGGGTGGTAGAGGGTTAAAAGATAATAGAGGTGTCCCTGAGTGTCAGAAGGTGCACCTTTAGGCCTTCTATTTTCACCTATACTCTTTCAATTTTTATTTCTGCTGTGTTTCTGCTGAAGCAAATACCTTTACATTTTTTTTGTTCTTGTTTCTTTCCATTGGAATATTTTCCAAAGTCTCTTGCTTTCAGGCACCAGCTGCAACCATTGAATACTAAACTCCCAATCAGAACTACTCAGTTCTCTGAGGTGACAGGGTTAGAGGAGATATAGAACCTCACCAGAAGAAGCCTATCTTTTAATTTCCATCAAGGGATACTTTGAAACAAGTTCAGGTATTTTACTACCAGCATATCTCTGCACTAATGTAGCATTTCACAGAGTTTCTGCAATAACTATCGTTGGGTCTTCTCATAAGAGCCCTATAATAGTCATAAATATTCCTCAGGAGAGCCAGATAGACTCTGAAAGGCACATAATAGCTATCATAAATGAATAATAAAATGTAGAAAGGACAAGCCACCATGAAAATAGCAAATGAATATGATGACGTGTGTGTTGTACATGAGTTAATTGTCTGAGTTTTATATTTACAGAAAATCCCAGCTGTTTTCTGCCGTCTCAGCAATATTTATGGAAGAGGAAGCATCCCCTAGAAGGTTGAGACTTTTTGCAGAAAGAGTGAAGTAATCACAGTGTGGAAAGCTTGCACCACTGTTCTATGTGTACTCCTTATGCATCTTGTGTTTGCTGCAATGACAAATTCTGGAAGTTACTGTCCAAGCATCACCTTATTCCTGCCAAATGGTACAGATAAATTGTACTTCAGCATAAAAACTAAATTAGGGATTTCAAAATGAAGTTAACACATGTGGATAGAATAATACTGCACTTCAAAGCCTCCCTTTGAGCATTTTCCAGTTTCTCTTTGCCAGGACTTTGAGTAAGAATACTGGTCTTGTCAGATGCCAGGTTCTCATAATAAGATTCAAAATGATTTAGAAGTACTCATTTACTTCCCCTATATCTTCATCAATTTCAGTCCAACAATATATTGTGTAACACACCCCTTAACTTAGGAAGTGGTACTACTTTGTAAGTAGTCCCATTAAAATCAAACCCATCGCATTTCCAATGAAGTCTTTAGTTTTAATTATGCTGTCATAATCAGGCTTTAAAATTCTTAAGGGGATGTTATGGCTTCATAATCTTGAAAAGACAGGCAAAACATGAATGAACATATGGGTGTATAGAGAAAATATAAACAGAAATGTAGAAAGGGAAGAAACTTCATCTAACAACAGTGAACAGGTCTGAATAGAAGTCTTGAAATCTGAGACATGAAAAAAGTTAATCTCTTTCTCTTCGTGATGACCAATGTAGGAGCTTCTGTTTAAAACCAGCCATGTATGTCAACATAAAAACACTGACAGTAAAAGCACATTGCAAAGTGGAAATACACTGTGACTGTGTGACTAGAGAGTAAGGGGAAGTTTGGTTAGTAGTGGATCAATATTCTCGAAAATACTTCACATCTTCAATGCAGTCCTTTCCTACTTTTGCACAAAATAAAACTGTCTTAAGGCAAGTCAGTCAGCTCATAAAATACATATTCCTTTTTCCTTGGCATTTCCAGAATCCTCTTAACATGTATTAGCAAATTGAGAAGACACTATAACCATTTGAAGTATAAGAAAGGCCATAGAGAACAAGCATCATGATTTATTGAAGGCTCTTCCTGATATGTTTCACTTAGATTGTTTTATGAGCATGAATCTCTTTAAATAGACAATGCCACAAAAAGACTGAATGATACAGCCTAGCTCAAAATTTCCAAGATAGTTGTTTCTGAAGGGGAAGGCCTTGAAATCAGAAAACCTGAGGTTTTTTGTTGTGGGGTTGGGTTTTTTTTTCTTATTTTCCCTGTTTGTGAATATTACTTTTTCATGAGTACTGTATGTCTTAAAAAATAAGGGTAATTGAAGTCAAATCTGTGTTTAATTATGTGTGTAATTTACTAATATTTAGATATGTTTAACTTCATGCTGTGTCTCTAGCTTGCTTTATGAAATTCAATGCACAGTTGTACAGAGGTGATTTGTGTTGGATGTGAACTATTTTTTTAATGGTACATTAAGCCATGGCATTACACTGATCACAAGTTATATGAACCTGTTTTATACTGAAGATTATTGTGGATAGTTTGTTTTGGTTTTGTTGGGTTTTTTTTCTTTTTCTGATCCATAGAGTTTGTTTTCCTCTGCAAAATTCAATTTCGCTTCATTTGACTGACACAGAAGCTAGCAGAGGTAAAAATACCAGACATACCTTACAGGAACCTGTGAGCTGATTAATTCCCTCAGTTCTTATTGAAGAGAATAACTTTACTGCTTAGAGGTTTGGACTTTGAGATGGACAGGAATGAGTCTCCATGGCAATACATAACACAGAACTACCACAAAAGCGAGTCTGAATTTACAGTTACTTGCCTTTTCATAGAGTAAAAGTAACTGTCCAGCTTCTGATGTCACCACCGCCTCTCTAACATTAATAAAGCAACACTACATCAGCTGCACCTCCACATTTCTTGTCCTACTTCTAATTAAGCACATTGGAGGCAAAGCCACTAAGATGTTATAATCTGATCGCTAAAAAGAGAAGTTAGATGCCTGTAAGGACATCTGATTTTCAGGAATAAAAAGAGTTTACCTATGTCAGGACTCTAAGGGGAAAAAAAAAAAAAAGGTATGTGAGGCTTCCATATAAGGAATTTTCTGTCAGTTCTCTGACAGCATTGTTTTTAAATACATGAAATCTCCAGTTGTAGAATAGAGTTTAGCAGAGGGTCTATGATGCTGTCTTCTTGCTCTGCATTTTTATATGCTGGTGAAATCAAGGACTGCATAACTAGACCAGTTTAGCACAGGTATCAAATCTGTAACTTCCACAGAGTCTCTAAATTGTGTACTCTGGTTCAGTGGGAGAAAATCTAGAGGGAAAAGACAATTATTAGCATACTTGACAAACATTAGACAATACGATTTGAAACTTTCAGTACACACTTACTATATCAGAATGTTTTACTCAAGTATCTGGGATCAACATTTTAAAAAATCAAAATCCTAAGCTTAAATTCTAAATTAATATGTAGCTTTAAGACTTACTGTGCATCAAAGAACTCCTATGAAGTAATTTAAAATCTAGTCAAGATGATCCTAAACCCAAACCATACTTATTACCCTAGCAGACAGTCTTTCTCTGGAATTATAACTATTGTTATCCATCTGCAGACATGCTCTTCTATTTTAGGCATTATGTTTAAATAATATAAAACTACATTATTAATTGTGTTCAGAAAGATCAGTAAATGAAATCTGTTCTTTCTATGAACTTTTCAGAAATGCCTGTGTAATCTGCACAGTACAGTTTCTGAAGAAACAGACGTCTGGAGATCACAGAGGCACCATCCATATGTCTGGGCTGGGTTCTGATGTAGAGCACAAACATACTCCTCCTACTTAATAAATTCCTATGTATTTCCATTTGAGAAGGACAAAGTATGTCACATTTTTACTAAATATTTACAATATGCTTATAAATTTTATCTTAAATATATATATATTTGTATAAATCTTTTTATAAGCAATAAAATAATAAGAAGGAATTTTTGTGTGTCTGTGTGTATGTTGTCTTCCTTTTTTTATCTTGGGAAATCCTTACATTTGTGAAGCAGATAAATTAGTGATGTATTTATTGACAAAATACCAGACAGATATTATTTCAGGAGATATACCTTGGAGGAATGAGCCTAAAAAGAAAGTTACTTCATTTGCAAGTGCTGTGTTACACTACTCTATGCACTGAATGACCACATCTTTAATTTTGAATTTTTTAATTTATTTTGATTCAGGACCTACAAGTTTGGTTTAGGAAAGCTGCAATTTACCTAAATATATCAATGAGTAAAAAGGGCTTCTCTTACTCACATTCTGACATTGACGTCACCTATATAGTGTTTAGTTACCACTTGCTCCTGAATTATCTATTATCAAAGGTTTTAAAATCATAGAATCATAGAATGGTTTGGGTTGGAAAGGATCTTAAAGATCATCTACTACCAACTCCCCTGACATGGGCAGGGACACTAGACCAGGTTGTTCAATGTCCCCATCCAGCCTGACCTTGAAAATCGATGATAAAACATTCTTCCATGCTCTAAATGCAAAGAATCAGTCTTTGGTAGGGAAGTATGTTGGAATCTGCATTGTTTTGTTTCAGAATGATTCACAATTTAATGTTCTTATATCTGTCAGGAAAAAGTAAATTCTGAAATGACTGTAGCATGCTCTATGTAAAAGAAATAAACACTTGTTTGTTCCGTGGAATACTCTGGGATCATTGCATCTATTAGCCACAGAAACAAAATATGATGGCTCTTGATTTTTCTGGAAATACAGTGCTTATTAATGTCCCCATTAAAGAGACAAGGTCTCTGACAAAGGGGTTTTCTAGTGAAAAAAATCATACAGGTTATGACTATGTAGAATTAGATAATATGTTTTACTTATTTTATAGGCAGGAAAAACTGTGCAGATCTAGGAATTCACAAACAGATTTTGTCCAAGCACAAGTAGTAAGGGAACATCAATGAGCAGCATTTTCTTGTGATAAAGTTTTCCTTGGGTCTTATTCATCCTGTTGACTTCCCTTTTCAGAGGGTTTCACAGTTATTCCTTAGACTGAAGAGTAGCTGTGCTTCTCACTTATTCCAAAACAGGCATATTTTGTGTGCAACAGCAGTCAACAGAATCTTTTTTCTTTTTTTTTTTTTTTTCCCAAGCAGTATTTTGCAAGAACCTCTAAAGGCTTATGCATTATTCACATCCTAGATATGTAGATATTTGTTAGACCAGGGAAGGGGAATGTATTTCCAAAGGCTAATTTTTGTCTATAAAGGCTAATTTCCCCAGAGTCCCTTGTAGTCAGTAGAGGAAGATAGTATGATAGTATCCTCCAGAGAACAGCTCAGAGTAGGAGATTAATTAATCTCAGAGGGGCAGATTAGCCACACTAGACTATAGTCAGGTTTGGTGAATGGTTCTCACCCTGGTCATTCACCCAGATTATGCTAATTGCACAGAAATAACCTCTCCTTTTCCTCATTTATTATACCACCAAAGACTGTCATCTGCAAAACTTGCTAACAAATATTTTTACATCATTCTCATAGACACAGGAATGGACTACAATTTGGTCCTAATAGGACTCTCCCTACTACTCCACTGATAGCTATGATCTGGCTGCACATACTGTCTCCTTAATCCTGAAGTAAACTTTGGTCTCCAGATCAAGTTTGTGGGGTGTTTCACATCCATGTTCTTCAAAGTTAGTCTAGGGTAAACTAGCTCCATGCACACTAAGCAGAGATTGATGCTGACTTTGCTTTTATTCCCACATAGTGATCATTTGAACAAAAGATGTAATTACTGTTTTTGTGGTCTGTGGTATATTTTCTGTTGAAAATGTAACTAATGATGTGAAGGCTTTATTGCAGCCTATCAGAGCCGTATTCTTATTGCTTGAAATGTGTTGCATACCCTGGTATCATGGTATATTCAACAATCTGTGGATCAAGAGCATATTCAGAAAGTATTGGAGAATTGTGTAGAGCACATGGTAGCAAGCTTACTGTTGCCTTAACCATTCAGCCTTTTGGAAGTTATCTGTCAATGAACCTATTCCCAAGAATCACTTTTAGGCTGTGTTTCAGAAGGAGCTATTTTATTCTCTTCAAAAGGATGTTTAAATAATACCTATGCAGTACAATCAGGAGACTAAATACAGGAAAGATGAGGGGGACTGAATTATTTGACAGTGCAGATGTATCCATCAAGAATTACATTTAAGATTATTTGGAAAGACAGTTTGCAGATTACATGGTGTGGGCCTCTTAATTCCAAGTAATGGTAAATCTTCAATCAAAATATTGTATGGCACTATGAAAAATCCATTAAAAAATTAGGTACTGTAACACAATAACTCACCTTCTTGGTGGAGCTTCTTGAAGAGCTGTCTAGTACATGATTCTGATTATTAAGATATTAAAGATATTAAAATTAAGACTATCTCACACAAAATTTATTTAGCAATGACACATCAGGAGACTGTTTTATCAAAGTAAACAGGAAGAAAAGTAGGTCTTAAAATCCTGACGATAAAAGAACTGTCCATGTAGCAGTTTCTGCCTTTAATAATGATGTTTATTAAGAAAAAGTTTGGCTCTCATTGCTTTAAAGGCAGATCTTGTTTTCTTTATGAGTGTAAGCAACTCTAATTTATGCACATACTACCACCTCTCTCATTTGCTCTACATCCCTCTGGAAAACACAGCCATCACTTACATGGAAAAAATATCTTGAAAGAGAAGCTTAGCAAACATTCAAGCAAGACACATGCACTCTGCAGGAGATAATGCTTCTGTGACAGAGATACAGATAATGGATCTCTTTTTGTTATATCCAGATTTGAATGAAAACTATAATATTGTTATTTAAATCAGCTCTACATGTTTTATTTTTTTGGTGCAATGAACAACGATATACATCAAAAAGCAGAGATTTTTTTAACCTAATTCTGGACACAGATCTGTGTGTGAAGAAACTCTTAAAGCATGTAATCTCAAAGAGAAATCTGATATATATTGTTTGAACTGCATTAGGATCATACCGAGAGCAAAATATGTAGTTTAGAGGAAATTTTGTATTTGTACCCTTAAATTTAAGACAGGTAAACCAGAGGAAACTTTGCTTCTTTGATGTAAGGATCTAAGGTGATGAAGCTATTGTTCCAGCTGCTTCTGGCTGAAGTACAGATAGAGGCAGAAACATTATACACAAAACCTTACATCAAATCATATAATTTCAGCTGCCTTACACACTTGGAGGTGTGTCGCTACACTAATTCTCTCCTCTAACAAGAATGAACTGAATTACTGAAATGTGTGCACTTACAATTTTCGTAGACAGCAGCAATTGTCTCTTACATATTCCAATGACATCAGAACCATGGATGTCACAAAGGCACCAAGTATTTCATTACCGAAGTATAAAGGCATGTACAAGAGCCCAATGTCTTTTATTCATCCAAAGAATAATATGAGATGTGTATCAGTGAAAAAGCACAGGTAATTAAGAGTAAGAGAAATAATGAACAACTATAGGACAGGCTTTCTGTAAGCTTCATGGGGTCAAGTGTTTTGCTTTTTGTTAGTGAAAAAAGCTTAAAGAAACTCATAGACTGAAAAATGCAGTCCTGCCACAGTTATTGATTATTAAGTTCAATATATGTTTCAACCTGTAAGAGATAGTTTGTGAGTCTTTTTGTGCTATCTTCCAGTGCTACTTTCTTAGAATGGGTTAAAGAACAGAATTTACATAATCATTTTAAAATCAATAAAAAGTAAGATAATTTTAAAATCCTATCCTTCCAGGCAAGTTTGGAGTTTAAGTAGTATGTAACAGAAGATTTTTCAACCAAAAGAGTCTTTCACCTAGGAGAGCAAGGCATCCTTTGTATGAAACTTGGAGAGCACATGATGTCAAACTTCCATAGCTCTCTGGCAATACACAGGTGACTTTTAACTGATATTTCCCTCTTTTTAAAGACAGGCACACCCTCAAAAGTATAATATTTTCTTTGAAATAAAAGCTTTATGAAATAGCAGCTAAGTCTCTTGTGACTGCTGGAACTGACACAGTTTCAGGTCTGATTCATACTAGCATGAAGGAAGAAAAAATATTTTAAATTCTATTTCTATGTGTTCTTTCATAACTGTTCTTTAGTTTTACTTGAAACATCAATCTGGTCTTCTTAATTTACAGCACAGGTGGTTATGAAAACCTTTTTCCTAAAGTGGAAAAGGTTTCTACTCTTTCCCAGAAAATATCCAGCCCTTTTAATTACAGCTCATCTCACTGTTGTCTTGTATCTTATTAAATGCATGTAGAGTAATCCACTTTGGTCTTGGAAGTCTGAAGACCTGTGTTTTTTTCCAGCTCTTAACAGTGACTTGATCAGTGACGTTAATCAAATCCCTTAGAACTCAAAGCAGCAAAACACAAACCTACATTTTTTTTATTTGAATAGAACTTAACATTTAGTAACCACTTGAGTATTTTTTATTCTGTTGGTCTGTGCCTCCCATCTGTGTAAAGGAAAAGAGAATGTTTATACCTTCCTCTCTTTCCTTACAGATGTTGCAAGATGTAATAAGTTTGAAGAAAGTTGGGGTTTTAATTGCATTGCAGAGAACTGAATGGCCATGATACATGAGAAAAGACACAGTCTGACCACCAGCAAGACTTAACAGAGAACAGGTGGGGTTGAGGAACGTGAAGATTAGTGAACATAAAAGAAAAGGCTATGTTTCTTCCAGGATCCTATTTTAATTATTTTTTCATTTAGTGAAAAGTTTCCTTATTTTGCTGGGTACTTGTTTTGAAACTTATTTAAGAAAAAGGAAGTTGCTAAATATCAGAATTCCCTAAAGAAATCACCGTTGCTGTTTTTGGTTTTGTGGTTTGGTTTTTTTGTGTGGGGTTTTTTTTGGGGGGTTTTTTTTTTTGGTTTTTTTTTGGTTGGGGTTTTTTCCCAATAAGCTCCAGAGTTAAGGAATGTCATTAGTATTAGTACTCACAAACAAGGGGACTGTAAACATGAGATATACATAAAATAGGGTTTTTTTTCATCAGAGAACGTTCCCAGGGCTACTGGTATTCAGATAAATCATATTTCTTTTGTTTCTGAGGAATTCTAAAAAGTTAAAATATTAATAATTAAAGGCAGCCCCGTCTCCAGCTCCAAACAATAAAATCCAGCATGCCAGCAACAAAGGAAAGAAGCTGCAAGAGTCATTTGGGACTGATTTAGAAATGCTTCCTGGTATTTTCAAATGCTAAACCTTCTGTGTATATGTGTACATAATACTGATGCCTTAGGGAACTCAACTGTTGGGATGTTTTTAATAACCTATTTTGGATATTCAGGGAAACATTCTTCAGTCTTCCTGATTCCATCTTGCAATACCTTCTATGCCAAGAGGGGTCACGGGTGTTCTTGCAGATGTGACATTCTAGATTTGACCTTTCAAAAGAACAATAGAATTAAATATTTGGAGCAGATGACAGGAAATATTTTCTTTTCTACAAGGTATTAAATTCCAGTATTTCTTAAAAAATAATAACACCACTGTTTATATGTAGAACTTGTTCACCATTCATAAAATAAAGCTGAACCCCTGAGGCAAATTATCTGGGAGCTTTTAATGAAAATATTAATGAAACATATATTTTAATAAAGATGTGGGGAAATGTTTTACTGTAAGTAAAGACTTTATAGATGATGCAATCCACAAATAAAAACAATGAAAAAGATCAGAAACTAACATATACAACTCCAGTGAATTTAACAATTTGTTCTTAAGGAAACTATGAAAGCCTTTTAATGTTATCAAAGTTCAATTACATTGTCTCTCCAGTAGCAAGGCTTTGTACTAAAGAGGAGAACTGGTGAAATCTCCTGCATGTGTTATTATTACATGATCACAGCTGTTAAATTCCAGCTTGCTTCCTAAGCTAAGCAGAGAGTAGACCAAAAATGAAGAAACATTCTTGCATTATGAATGTTTAGGTCAGCATATTAGAGGATTTCACAGAGATAAATCTTATTTTGTGGTTGCTTAGATTATCATGCCTATGTATCTGTGTAGGTAGTTCAGATAAAATTTTGAGGTCTGCTTCTAAAAGTATATAAACAATTATTTTTTTAGATCTATAATGTGTGCTCAAGATACCTTTGTATTTTTCAGGAATAAAAATAAATTGATTTCATGAGCTCGTATTATTTCTTTTTTTTTCCTCCAAGGTGGCACATAGAACTGTTTTTTCAACATGATTCTTAAAAATGGTGGTAAAAGTAACTCCAAATGGCACTCTTAATCTCTTTTCTGGAGGGATTTTGACCTTGTTAGTGTTTGTTTAACAAACACAATTATATGGGTTCTTATTCCTTTTGCTTTACAATTAAAAAAATAAGTTATACAGGATAATATAATAATATAATATAATAATACCTGTACTTTATAGTTTGCTATATCTTCAGGGGCGTGACCTTGCCTGATCCAT
This sequence comes from Athene cunicularia, assembly GCF_003259725.1. Lineage (NCBI taxonomy): Eukaryota > Metazoa > Chordata > Aves > Strigiformes > Strigidae > Athene > Athene cunicularia. The sequence goes on along the minus strand of NW_020799091.1, from coordinate 34,974,434 downwards.
CTTACACGTGTGTAGGTCTGTCAGTGTCATTAGCAAATATGCAAAATGACTACACAGTGGATAGATATGCAGCACCTTATAGAGAGGAGATCTATAGTGTACATCTCAGACATGCACACCTTAAAACATCTACAGAGCTGCTATTTTCTTGCAGGTGCCAGTTGTAACTATGGTTATGAAAACTCATGTATGGTAATGGGCAGAGATAAAAAAGATGGAAAGAAAGGAATTTTTTTACTCCACACTGTAGAAACACCATGGAATAATTAAATATTCATTGATCCAGGTAATGACAGTGGGTGTTTGAAAGTGCAAATTATAACAAATCCCATAGATTATTGTGATGGTATTCTGACCAAATATCTCAACAGGAACTAAATAGTACTCCACATGAACTAAAAGAGATTCTTGTCAAATATAATACCTACACACCTAAAACTAGAGAGATTTTCTTTTTCTAGATGATGATTTAGACATTAATTTAATGATCTATCCTTGTGTAAATTGGGTAAAAACATAAGCAAGGTTGTATTGGTTCAGAACAAGGGTCGCGACTTGAGATGAGGAAGCTATCATGACAACAGACAAAAAGAAGGTTGAGGAAGATTATAAAAGTAGGAAACTCACGTGTAATAATTCCTGCTGGTATTTTCCAGGCTCTAACTTTTTACAGATCTGGGACTTTTCTGAGTGTTTGGTAACCTGTCAGGGCCCTGCCCTGCCGGACCCTGAGGGAAGCCCCCATGGCTCCAGAACCCTAGCAATCAGCCTGCTCTGCACTCTCACAACACCTGCCATAGATTTTGCTTTCAAAACTCAGTTTCATTAGTTCCCACAGCAACTTTGAGCATTCACAGTATCCTCTAGAAGAAAGTTCTGACCCAAATGTTTATTATGTGATTTTCCTTTTGGATCTGCCTCCAACTAGCTTGAGCTTTTACCTCTTCATTTTTATACTGGTGGGGAAAATCAGCCTTTAACACCTTTTTATCCTTTCCATGTGTTATGGAGGCTCTCAAATAAACAACCAATCAAAATTTTAAAATTTATTATTAACAGAATTAACTAGCTCTCTGTAAATTACAGGTTCACGTGTCTGTGAGAGAAGAACACAGCAACTTCCTAGGGTTTAACAGCAACCCTAAATGCACAACAAAGCACAACTCCTTAGGTTTAAGCAACCCAAAACAGAGAACAAAGCACAACTCCCTAGGGTTTAGCGGCACCCAAAATGCTCTGTCACTCACCTGACAAATGAAATCTCTCAACCTCGAAGTCCTACTCATGGCAGTGTCCTGAACCAACTCACCTTGAGGAGTTTCCTTGGGCAGCATCCTGACCCAAAAGGAGAGTGCTCGACTGCAGCTGCTGCTCCAGGGGACAAACTCCAAATAGCCCCCCCTGGGGACTCCATTGATACCCAGGACCAATCTGACCTGCAGTCAATAGCGGCTCCCATTGGCTGAAGGCCCCAATTACCACAAAGCCCTGAGAACAAAGGCAGCCCAAAGCTGCTACACTTCAGCAGCCAAGAAGCTCTGCTTTCATTGGGCAGGTTCACCTGCCACAATCCACCCAATGAATACAGTCATGATTCGTCTGGTTTCCTTGAAGTGGTGCAGTCGCCTCTTGCCTCCAAAGTGAAAAGGGAGTGCAGTCCCGGTGAGTCTCCATACTCATTGTGGATTGTCATTCCTAGATGATTATACAATCAAATCTTAAAAAAAAATCCTCCAACTATACAATGTACTACAATCAAAACTGAAGGAAGCTGATTAACCATTTTAACAAGGAAGATTCAAACATATCCAATTAACTAATTAATACTTAATATAGCAACAGTTGCCTCAAGTCTCTTGCCACTTTCTTAATTTTTTGGCCTAAAGTGGCATTAACACAATAGCATCAAGTTCAATCACATTCTTCTGAATTATGTTAGTTCCACAGGATTCAGTCGCTGCTGTGTTGTCATCCAAGTATTGATTGTCCATATGGATCACCATTGCCAATCAGGATGTCGAAGTCATCTGTTCCACCAAGATCCTAACAAAAAAAAAAAAAAAGCAAATAACACCAACACAGAACTAGGCCTCAGATCAGAACCCAGGCATCAAGTTAAAAATTAGTAATTATCTATTGGGCATTAATAAGTTTTTCCACTGTTCCCTGAGGCTTCCCAAACATGTCAACAGTGCCCACTGGCCTGAGGATACTATAGGGTGTGCAAACCCACTGTATTACTTGTGTGCTCACTCCTGGACCACCCCAGTAGTAAAGAGGCTCCTGTTACCTGATTAAATTGATTTGGGTGTTTCCTTCTTTATCTGCCCTGTGTGGCAATAATAATTTAACTGCACACAGCCTTCCTTGAAGTTTCTCCCTGCCCGACTCCCACAGGAGGAGGGGGGAGGTTTGTGGGTGTGTGTTCTAGAGATCTTAACCCCTTCTCCAGGGGTGGTTTTAGTGAGTTTTTGAGCCAGTGCATAGCAAGCAATTGTCAATGAGTGCAGATATCCCTGGACAAGACACGCAAGTGTAAATTTACTGCCGTCCCATGTGGGAGCAAAGCGATCTCTGCTTCTGACAAAGGAACCACAAAGACTGTCCCAGAACTGGCGGGCTCTCTCCCGCAGGGCTGCCCCCAGCCCAGCCAAGCCAAGCCCTGCACCCAGTCCAACCAAGCCCTGTAGCTGACAAAAGGCCTGGATGGGCATTCAGTCTCCCATAACTGACTGTTAATTGCCACCTTTTGTTTGGTTTGCAGACTGGCCACACTGGAGAATTATTAGGGAAATGTGTACAATTTATAATCTTTTTTCAGTAACATTAATCACCTCAAAAATACCTTGTTTGGTAGCAGTTGGCAATGGATATTGGAAGACAGAGGCAACTTCTTTCCCCCTAACTCCAAAACTCCACACTGCTGTGTGGAAAACACCACAGTTTACTTGCCAAAACATCAAACAATAATATTTTTCCTTTGTTCTCGAGGTCTGCCCTCCAGCAGTTGCACCAGCTTCAAGATGTTACCAGCAGATTGCCCATGTAATATTGCCCAGGGTACCCTCAGTGCCAACCCCTTCTGCCAAAGAGATTCCTTTCCTGAAGCATAAAACTGACCTGATTTATCCCGGGGCAGTTTAAACTCTCTACAAGGAGGCTGCTCAGGGAGGAAGTTTCCGACTGATTTGATGAACCCTCTGTCTTCCATCTTCACCTCCACCCGGGTCAGTCCAGCCCATCTCTTGCCCATAAGCAACCAGATCATGTGACACTTCTGCCCATGTTAACATGTGTACATGAGGGTTGGGGGGGTTTCACTGGTTTCGTTCAATAGCTCTTTGCGCCCTTTCTTTGAGGGACAGGACATCAGGACATGTATCTTTAAGGCATCCGGGAGCCCTCTGATAAGATCCACATTCATCAGACTCTCCCCACATATCTCCATCCCACTCCTCAAGATCTACACTAGTAATTAACTTGCAAATCTGAACAACACTTGGAGGATTTTTTGCTTGTACCAACCTAATTTCATTTTTTTTTTTCTAATAACTGCCTTCCCTTTCTTACAATAATTCTATCTTAAAATGATCAATTTCTAATCACTCCTTTTAGTTATCTTTCTCAAATACTACAAAATAATCCTGCACCTGAATCAAGCAGACACCTAAAACGACACACATTTTTCCTTCAATTCCACTATTCCACCAACTTTCCAGTTCCAGCTTTCTTACACCTGCGTCTGGATCAAACCACTTCTCCTTCCCCCACTGTACATCTGGAGGAGAAGGGACACAACTATACTTCTGTAATAACACCTCTATCAACATCATGCCGACTACACCAATTTGTTACAGAGGCTCTCAAATAAACTACCAAAAATTAAAGATTTAGTATTAACAGAATTAACTAGCTCTCCGTGATTTACAGGCTCATATGTCTGTCAGAACATGTTTAACAGCACCCCAAAATGCAGAACAAAGCAAAACTCCTCAGGGTTTAATGGCAAACCAAACACAGAACAAAGTATCACTTCCCAGGGTTTATTGGCAGCCCAAAATGCTCTATCACTAACCTGACAAGTGAGGGCTCTCAACCTTGAAGACCTGCTCAGGGCAGTGTCCCGAACCCACTCACCACAAGGAGTTTCCTTGGGCGGCATCCTGACCCAAGGAGAGTCCCCCACCACAGCTGCTCCTCCAGGGGACGAGCTCCCAATGTCTCCCCCAGGGGACTCCATTTGTACCCAGGCCCAATCTGACCTGTAGTCAACAGTGGCTCCCACTGGCCAAAGGCCCTGATTACCTTGAAGCCCTGAGAGCAAAGGCAGGCAGGAGCTTCCACACTTCAGCAGCCAAGAAGATCTGTTTTCATTGGCTGGGTGCACCTGCCACACCATGACACCAAGGATTTTATACATGTTTATTACACCTTCCTTCTCTATCTTTTAATTTGCAAACTAATGAGCTTTGGTGTTTTTTTTTTTTTGTCAAAACTTTGATCATCTTTGTTGCTGTCTGAACTTTTCACATTCTTCTATAACTCTCCTCGGAAGGAAACACAAGATCTACAGAGTATTTAAGATGTTGAAAACAGGTTGAAATGGTGACATAATTATGATTTGAGTTTAATTCTCTATTCCAGTTTTAATATTTCCCAACAGTTGGACAATTTTTGTTTTGTTTAAACAATACTGAGCAATGGGCTCTTATTTTCTTGGAATGGGTCATAATCCCAACATCCTGAATGAAAACTGTCAGCTTGTGCTCAGTATTTTCCAAACTTAATTTACACACCCTGCCAATCCCAAATTCCTCCTCGGATTTGGGAGCCTCAAATGCCTTATGAAGTGAGGTGAAATACAAAAACTGAAGGACATTGGATGCCAAACAATATATAGATGCAGAAAGTTACCTTTTACTATAACGTCTAATTTCAATAAAGAACAAATTTAATCTATTCAGAAATTTTTCAGTAAAATGAAGCTTTGTCAGAAAACACCTCTTCATTGTACTTAAAATATTTCTCTTAAAGTTCTTATATTCAAGCAATATCTAACAAGTCAGAGATAAGACTCTATGAGGAAAATCTGACAGAATCTAACCTGCTACTAGTGATTGAGAATCCAAGGCTCTAAAGAGTATAGTCATTTAGATACAATGTGCTTTCCCCCTATGTATTAAATCTCATTATCCATGGTGCTAGGACAGTTTGTTGCGGCAAGGTTTTCAGACTCTTTGAACCCAACTGCTGAGCTCCCCTTCTAAATAGGGGTCAGCATTTGGCTCTGCAGGAAGAGGCTATCAGCCCTGAGAGTTTCATACGGAGTCTGGGCTCTTGGGTTTTCCAGGTTCCTTGGCATGGAAATGTTGAAATGGACTGTTGTGACAATTTCACATGGCAAGAAGCAGCAGTTAACCTGACAAGAATGTTAATTCCAGTGTAGCAGCTGCTGGAGATCAATGGCATGTGACCACAGGAAGCCCCACTGGGCAGATTGTCCTTTGGCCAAAGATTCTAAGATGTCTGGACTCCTGAGCCAACTCATTCCCTAGATTCTTGATCCCCTCAAGAATGTGGTTTTCACTTAGCAGCTGCAGGTTCCAATGCATTTATTTTACTTGATGGGAACAGAGGGCAACAGGGGAAAATGCCTTTTTTTCTTCTTCAGAATTTCTGTTCATGGGAAATTTAGCAAATTTGGTTTCTGCATGATTTGGTTCAAAACCAAATATAGAAATATCATTATGTAGGTTTTATTACACAAAATAGAGTATCTGAATTTTGGCCAACTGCTGTGCCAACTATTCCCATCTGCCCTGAAACAGGCATGTAGCAGAAGTAGGCTCTAAAGACAAAAGTAAGAGTGGCTGCTGTTCAGGGTGTATCAAATGCTATGGAAAATTTAAAAACAAACCCAACAAACCAGGAACTTTTAAAATACACTTGACCAGATTCTTTTTGTATTCTTTTTATTAAAAATAAAGATTAAAGATCCTTGATTAAAAAGCTATCTTCAGAAAAATAGCAAGAAAGCAATATAGTAGTTTCACACCACCATCTGGTCTTCCTAGGGCTCCAGCAGTTAGACCTTGTTAACCCTAATCTAGGTTGGGGTTTTTTTTTGTTTTTGTTTTTGTTTTTTTATTTAACTTTCTGATGTTGGTGAAGTGCTTGCAGATACATGCAGTATCAAGCCATTTTGTATAAATCTGTACTAATACTCTTAAAACCACACAACACTCAGAATCCAGGATTAAGGTTTTAAACTAGATGAAATATATACTGGGATTCCCAACAAGTTTTCTTTCTTTTTATAATGCAAATGTGTTAATGCTCTGACCTCAAAACTGAAAAAAAACAAAGCCTAGCTAGCTACCAAGACTCTGGCAAAACATTGTTCATCTAGCACAGGCACTCAGAAAAACAGGACTTCCACATCCTAAATAACAACAAAAAGAGATAACAGAGACTTATATCTCAATAACATTATTTTGTTTCCATTTCAATCACAATTTGAGATAAGAATATTTTAATACTTTCAGCTTTCTGCCTGTTAAAAAAAAAAATAATTCCACAAAGTACAGTATATTTTAAATCTAAAGCTTCTTGAAAGAAAATCTATTATTTTTTTAATACAAAGTACTGAAAAATGCTGCAGCATTTTTCTGACCTGTAAGTAGTTTATAATAAATAAATAAATAATAAGTAGTAACAACAATAAATAGTTAAACAGTGTTTTCTATTTTTGTGATTTTTGATCATGTGTCTTGTGTCTTCACAAATATATAAATTTTAGTATTTCCTTCATTAAGGTAATAATCCAAATTTAAAAAAAAAAAAAAAAAAGTAATCATGTGGTGTACTCAAAACCAGAACTAGGGTGCTACTTACAGTTCTGTGCTTAGCCCAATAAAACACAAACACAGCTTGTTGTATATTAGACATTCCTGATGCTTAGAAGCAACTGGTCTTCAAATAAAGAACAATATTGATTTTGTTAATCTTTCTTTCATCTTTTCTGTTGTTTTCAACACCACAAATAATTAAATAAATAAATAGGAAAAAAGCTATATATACCCCTAAGTGAAATAAATATGATATGTTTGTGTAAGTACAAGAAAGAATGAAGATAACCAGAAGTTGTGAAAGGTGCTCTAATTTGTTGACTCTTTGCTTCTTAAGCACAAAGTAGCATGCAAGTGATATATCAGCAGTACAGTACAGTGTCACAGTACAAACATGCAGCCTCACCCTGTTTTTCCTTTTGAAGTTTTTCCAAATATTTAATCATCAAAAGACATTGTCATCATCAGTCTATGCATGCAGCCTCTTCTCATTGAGGTTAATTTGTTATACTCTACCTGGAGGCTTGTAGCAAGAAAATACTTCATGGGTCTATCCACCTATCTGTCCTGTCTAACATCTTTCTCAGGGGCTTACAGGAGATGAAAGAATGTGTGCTGACAGTTTGCAGATGCCACCAAAGTCTGGAGAACCAATCAGTATTCTCAAGGGCAGGGCTGCTGTACAAAGGCACTAGTCACAGGATGAAGGAATGGGCCAACCTTATGATAAACAACTAAAATAAAAAAAAAAAAAAAAAGGAAAGTCCTGCATCTAGGGAGAACTCATTGCATGTTGGGGACTACTGGCTGAGGAGAAGCTCTGCTGAAAAAGGACATGGGGCCCCCAGTGGACCATGAACTCAGTGTGAGCCAGCAGTGTCCTCTGGCAGCAAGCTGGTCAATGTGAATGTTCTATGAACAAGAGCATGGCCAGTGGGTCAAAAGATGTGATTCCTCCCCTTTAATTGCTCCTCATTAGACCATGTGTAGAATACTGTGGCCAGTTTGTCTCTGCCATCTCTCCCTCACCCCTATCATGGATAAGGAAAACATCACTTAACTGGAGTGAGTTTAGTTTCTTCTTTCCCACTCAGAGAGGGACCTGGGGGTGTTGATTGACAGCTGGCTGAACAGGAGCCAGCAGTGTGCCCAGGTGGCCAAGAAGGCCAATGGCATCCTGGCTTGTGTCAGCAATAGCGTGGCCAGCAGGGACAGGGAAGGGATCTGACCCCTGTCCTCAGCACTGGTGAGGCCGCCCCTCGATTCCTGTGTTCAGTTTTGGGCCCCTCACTACAAAAAGGACATTGAATGACTCGAGCGTGTCCAGAGAAGGGCAACGGAGCTGGTGCAGGGTCTGGAGCACAGGTCGTACGGGGAGCGGCTGAGGGAACTTCTCTTAGTCTGGAGAAGAGGAGGCTGAGGGGAGACCTCATCACCCTCTACAGCTACCTGAAAGGAGGTTGCCGAGAGCTGGGGATGAGTCTCTTTAACCAAGGAACAGGTGATAGGACAAGAGGGAATGGCTCAAGTTGCACCAGAGAAGGTTTAGACTGGATATTAGGAAGCATTTCTTTACAGAATGGGTTGTTAGGTGTTGGAATGAGCTGCCCAGGGAGGTGGTAGAGTCTCCATCCCTGGAGGTGTTTAAGAGTCAGGTCGACATAGCCCTGAGGGATATGGTGTAGTTGGAACTGTCCATGCTAGGTTAATAGTTGGACTGGATGATCTTCAAGGTCTTTTCCAACCTAGACAATTTTGTGATTCTGTGATTCATCAAGAAGGTGGAGATAGGTTCTTCATAGTGGTGCAGTGTGGGAGGACAAGAAACAGTGGACATAAATTGAGTAAAAGATATAAGTTGAATATGACATGCTGGTTATAAGGAGAAACCTTTTTACTATGAGGACAGCCAAGTCAGAGACTATGCAGTTTCTATCCTTGGAGATTTTCATGGCCAAGCTGGATAACAACAAGCAACGTGGTCTGATCTCATAACTGAAGCTGGTTTGATGTTGAAGTACAGATTGCCTGAAGTACTGTCCAGCCTGCCATGTTCTATGATTCTGTCATTCTTTTATTTTTTTGAACATTTTCAGAAAGCTCCTTACCAGGCAGACTAACTCTTCACCTTGTCCACTATCCTGTTTCTGACAGGGATTAATGGTGGATGACTACATGGAAGTGTAAGAACATGGTAAGTATAATAGTATGGCAGTTCCAAGAAAGAATTCATGGTCAGACTTTGTGCTGGAACTCTCTCTTTGTCTGATTCATCCTACCAGCCTGAAACCTTTCTCCATTCTTCTACACTATCAAATGGTTGGTTAAGGAAGACCTCAAGTTAAAGACAGGACAGAATATGAGAGCAGAACAATACTATATTTGTATTGTTTCTTATTCTTTCCCTATGTATCTACCTCAAATAATTTACAGTGAAGATGTACAAATCTAAACAGGCACTCAGTCTGACCTTCTATGGACATTCATACAGAGAGCAACTGGCTTCTCAGGTAGTTATCAGCGTTCATATTTGTACAAATTTTAGATTCTCAGTGCCACCAAAGCAGTCAAGAGTTAATTGAGAAAATGTCTGAAAATCATGAGCACATACATTTGTATCATAGGTGGGAAAAAAGTGATTTTCTAAAGGCAACAGTAGGATTCAAAGTTTTATGTAGACTAAGTGCAAAAACCAGAAAATAATAAATTAATAGTGATAAAATTGATAGCCAGGCTTTGCCATTCAGCCAGATGCACATCTATGAAGACCCAGCCAATTTTTTCTTGTAATCTTGCCAGGAAAGGCAAAAAAATACATTACCAGAATTTAACATGCTGTATGATTTTGAGAATAACCCTTCAAGCTGTCAGTCTTGTTGCCAAAACTACTGTGCAACAGTATTAAGCAACAGGAGCATGGACTCATTTCAAGCCCAGGTGCTGAGCAATTTGAAATGCATGAGCTCCTTGTTGTGAAACAATCATTTCCTCTGAGGCTCTTTGTGTCCTCATCACTCCACAAACTGTGCTCATGGTGAATGTGCATTTCCTTGTCTTGTAGCTATTGTTCACATGCAAATTTGTGAGAGAACTATCTCCTCCTTTTTTTATGGGATGCTGTTGTTATAAGAAATAGAATACTGTAAAACAGCTAAACTGGAGGGTTCAACACTTATGGCAAGACTAGTAAATGAAAGTTAGAGAGAAGATAACCTCTGATCCATGCACAGCCCTGGTACTTGTATCAGGTAACAGATGGAAAAAACCTTTACATTCAAAAGGAAAGAATGTAAGAACACTGACAGTCAAATAGGTCTTAATAATTTATACAAATTTATGAGTCATGCAAATAGAGTTTTCCAGCACGCAAAATTTTTAACAGTTGTGAGATTTTTAATAGATCTTGCAAATCAATTTCAGAAGAATTAAGGACAAGTTACAGAGAGCTGGGGATGAGTCTCTTTAACCAAGTAGTAAGCGATAGGACAAGAGGGAATGGCCTCAAGTTGCACCAGGAAAAGTTTAGACTGGATATTGGGAAGCATTTCTTTACAGAACGGGCTGTTAGGCGTTGGAATGGGCTGCCCAGGGAGGTGGTGGAGTCCCCATCCCTGGAGGTGTTTAAGAGTCGGGTTGACATAGCGCTGAGGGATATGGTGTAGGTGAGAACTGTCAATGTTAGGTTAATGGTTGGACTGGATGATCTTCAAGGTCTTTTCCTACCTAGGCAATTCTGTGATTCTGAGTAAGTGGTATGCCAACTGTTTCTCTAGCAAAGCTCAGATTCATTTTCAATACTGAAGCTGCTCATGCAGCATGTGATTCATCTCATCCATCTTCAGCTGTCTAAGTTACTTGTCTAAGTCAAAGCTGGATCCCTTTATACCACTGAGGAAAAATAGACATCTCAAGATGAGAAAAATCACATTTCAGGGATGCCTCTTTGGTTTTGGGGTTTTTTTGGTTTTTTTTTTTTTTTTTTTTTTTTTTTTTTTTTTTTTTTTTTTTACTATAAAGTGAAACTAAACCAACAAATTAAAATTCAGACTCATTATCTGTGATTTCAGAAGTATGTAGTTGCTAATTTGTTGACTTAGACAATTTCTCAATCCAGCTGTTTTTATGTTTCTGTAAACCAGAGGGGTAGGGTGCAGTACAGATTGGGGCAGAAAAGATATGGGTCTGTTGGGGCAAGGAATACTTTAAGGCAATACTGTCATCAAATAAGGATTTATATTCTAATTTCTAAATATACACATCATGTGTGATAAATCCATTCACAGTACTTCAATTAAGCTGAAAAATGTTGCGCTTATTTATTTCAGCATTGTAATTTCATTATTTATTCAAAAAATCTGTTTTCTATTGTTATGTGAAAATTACCATATAGTGGATAGTGAGAATGCTTTAGCAAGATCAGACAGCAGATCTGTGCCAGAGTCTGATACTGATCAGTGAGTTATGTTTGCACTCTGCAAACAGGGCAATGCTAGAGCTAGTTTACCCACAAGGCACAGTTCAGCACCATTATGAGAGTCTAGCTCAGAAAAGGATTTTCTGCGCCTTATATCCTGTAGAGAAATAAGGGAAATAAATAAAGCAGAGTGAAATAGTATGTAATGTACACCATGGCAGTGGTCTAAAAATAAAAACCAGGTGTATTTATAAATGGGAGGTAATATTTTATTAGACAAAATGTTACAAATGACAGAAAAATGGCAAAATGTTGGGTGTGTAAGCACTCTGCATGAGTTCTCTTTTTTACCAAATATTAAAATTCAGAAGAGCTATAAACAACTGACAACACATTTTATAATGAAAGATGTAATGAAAATTTAATTATGCATCTCTACTATCACTATTATTTAATATAATGAATTTTTACATATATGTGAATTATATTAATTATTCTTAGTTTTGTTAACATATTTTCAAAGGAAAAAAATAAGTGTTGTAAAAAGTTAAGCCTTCCCATCACTCATGAGAAATAGTATCTTACAACTTAAAATCACACAACTTTTATAAATCAGAACACAGCCCAAGCTCAAGGAAAGAAAGTTGTGACAATAACTTTTTGCCTGGGAAGCTGATGGAGCAGCTCTTCCTGAGTACCATCAAACAATATATGGGGGACATACAGATGATCAGGCCCAGTCAGAATGGGCTCATGAAAGGCAGGTCCTGCCTGACAAACCTGATCTCCTTCTACAACATGGCAGAAAAAGTCTGTGGATGTTGTTTACCTTGACTTTAGTTAAGCCTTTGACACTGTTTCCCACAGCATTCTCTTGGTCAAACTGGCTGCTCGTGGTTTGGATGGGCACACGCTTTGCTGGGAGAAAAAATGCCTGGATGGCCAGACCCAGAGAGCTGTGGTGAACAGAATTAAATCCGGTTGGCAGCCGGTCACGAGTGGTGTCCTCTAGGGCCCAGTTTTGGGATCACTCCTGTTTAACATCTTTATTGATGATCTAGACGAGGGGAT
>NW_020799091.1:34796047-34962051 GCF_003259725.1 Athene cunicularia | reverse complement strand
AACAATATATGGGGGACATACAGATGATCAGGCCCAGTCAGAATGGGCTCATGAAAGGCAGGTCCTGCCTGACAAACCTGCCCTCCTTCTATGACAGGGGGACCTGCTTATTAGATGAAGGAAAGGCTGTGGATATTGTCTACCTTGACTTTAACAAGGCCTTTGACACAGTTTCCCACAGCATTCTCCTGGTGAAACTGGCTGCTCGTGGCTTGGATGGGCACACACTTTGCTGGGTAAAACTGTCTGGATGGCCGGGCCCAGAGAGTTGTGGTGAACGGAGTTAAATCCAGTTGGCGGCTGGTCACGAGTGGTGTCCACAAGGGCTCGGTGTTGGGGCCACTCCTGTTTAACATCTTTATTGATGATCTAGACGAGAGGACATTGAATGACTTGAGCGTATCCAGAGAAGGGCAATGAAGCTGGTGCAGGGTCTGGAGCACAGGTCGTACGAGGAGCGGCTGAGGGAACTGGGGGTGTTTAGTCTGGAGCAGAGGAGGCTGAGGGGAGACCTCATCGCCCTCTACAGCTCCCTGAAAGGAGGTTGCAGTGAGCTGGGGATGAGTCTCTTTAACCAAGGAACAGGTGATGGTACAAGAGGTAATGGCCTCAAGTTGCACCAGGGAAGGTTTAGACTGGATATTAGGAAGTACATGCTATATAGGCACTGATGATTGAAGAAGAAGGTGTGAGAAAACAGCCCTGTAGACAGCAAGGTGAGATAACGAGTAGGGGGAGGAGATTTTCCACATTCTGAATCAGATATTCCCCAGCAGCTCATGATAAAGACAATGGTGATGCATATTGGCCCCCTGAAGCCTTTGGAGGACCACAGTGGAGCAAATATTCAGCTGCAGCCCATGTGTTCCCCACACTAGAGCAGGTATGTATTACCTAAAGGAAGCTGCAACCTGTGTCAAGACTAGTCTGGAGAAGAGGAGAGGTGCGAGAAGGAAGGAGCCACACAGAGGAACTCATGGATTGTCCCCAACTGTCATTCCCCATCTCCCTGTGCTGCTTGTGGAACCTCAGGTGGATGGGGCTGGGGAGAGAGGGGATGTGAGAGTGAGGAATGAATTTAAGCCTCACAAGGGGAGTCTGGGATATATTGTTTTAATTTTTGTCTTTGTTTCTCCCCATGCAACTCTATTTTTAATTGGCAATAAATTAAATTAATTTTCCCCGACTTGGGTCGGTTCTGCCAATGACAGTAATTGTTGAGTTATCTCCCTTTCTGTCTTGACCCATAAGCTTTGTCTTTCCTACTATCTGCCCCTGTCCTGTTAAGAGGGGGAGTGAGCGAGCGACTGAGTGGAGTTGCTGGCCAAGGCTAACCCACCACAACAATATAAAATAGATGAAGGCAATATTAAAGCTTCATCCAAGTTTCCAGACGCTGATATATATTATTAGTGTCAGCACACAGCAATAGACAAGTCTTATTTACCACTACTAAGATACTTTACAATACTTGTCCTGAAATTAACTGTACAGAAAATTTATAAATTGCTATTATAACAGAATGAATTATTCTTCTGACTATAAGTACACACAACAGAGCAGGTGCAGGTAGGTTAGGTGAGATACATTAGTCCCCTAAGAGGAAATTTTGTGTAGAATTTACTTCTGCTCCACTTTCTTTATCCAACTGCTTTTTCCAATTGTAATGATAAACCTTCAAAGTTCCTGATCCTAGGAAGAGCAAGATTTGTTCTTCATGTTGTTTATTAGAATTTCTGAATTTTCATACAGGAAAAACTCTGTATGTGTTATGCATTAACTTTAGTAAAGGACCATATTAGATAATTTAGCATTGAGCTAACTCAAATCCATTTCCTGGTTCTCAGTAAATCCTCAGTCAGCGTCTTTCTAAGGCCCTCTGTATTGCTCTTCGGAAATCTCTTCAAAGGACTTCTCTATTGCCTTTCACTAGGCAAAGGAATTTAAGGGGAGTTTAGTATCTAAATATTTTAAAAAGCCTGGTCACAGGTATATTCTTAGAAATAGAAATACCAGCATTCAGGATATATAAAAAAAATAATAATAAAAAAAATTGTCCTACACTTTTATTTGGAAGTCCAGAGGGCAAGTTACTCATCCCATTAAGGATGTTCTCAAGGTGTGTTATGTTTCTGAGGCACTGTAAAACTACAGTCACTGATACTGTTCTGTATGGCATTTGGTACAAATACTGAGTTTTCTAAGCTACTGTTTATATTTTTATCTGTGTATGTAAACCCTTTTCCAAAGTTAGCATTCCTTTACAAAAGTTTTTTAAAGGTTGGGGTTTTTTTTCATTTTAAAAATATTTATTCATTAAGAGAACTGTTTTATATAGTTTAACTATTAACATGTCAGTGTCAGCAAGCTATATCAGAAAACTCTGAAAGAGGAGCCATGCATGAATTGTGCTAATGCAAAGTACTGTTACAGGGAAGAATTTTATCTCCATCCCATTACTTTAGTTCCTCAGCACCCTTGTTTTACATTAAGAAGTCTTACCTCTGAAAGATTAAGTTTAGCTAAAAAAAAATAGGTTTTGGTTGTCAAAGGGTGGACTGATGATTGTCGGGCCAATTAAATTAGATCAGTCATAACAGCCATGCAATAGATCTACTATTAAAAATAAACAAACCCACCCGTTGAAAGGAGAATCCCAATTTTTTTTTTCTTTTTTTTTTTTTTTTTTCCTGAGTGATTTCCCTGTCTGAGGTCTGAAAGAATTTTCAGTCATTGAGTCCAGCACACTATACTATGTAGGCAGAGATTTCCACAACCCTGAAAGAAGCAAAACATTCGATATAAAATATACTGAGAAACTACACCTACATACTACCTTCACTTCATACCCATAAGAAACAATGATCAAACACAGATATTCATGTAGTGTCAGAAGATATATAAAGAAATTGTGAAAGGGTTTGCTATGACTGTAGCTTGAAACATTCCAAACACAGATGTAAACTATTAATCATAATAGAAAAGAAGACATAAAAAGCAGGTTGTTAGTCAGAGACTGACAAAAGACTAAATAAAGACTTTTAGGCTGAATGTTCCTTCCAGGCAGTGTAGCAGAAATGATAAAATAACAAACATAATATGACAAAAAGCATCTTTCACTACCAAAAGCAAGATTTAATCTTGAAAATGTTAAAGTGGATGAAGAATAGTTTAAATATTTTAAAATAAAAATAATCCTTTCAATCTTGATTGAAAAATATGTGTTCTTAGTGCTTCCAGGTACTACTCTGTTTCATGATTAGCTTCACCTAAAGCTGTAGATGTTAATCAACTCTAAAATCAAAGCACAAGTATTTCAACTTTGGCACATCAAGATGGAGGCTTATAAATTTACTGTGAATCATTTTCTCCATCTGTAAAATATGGGCTACAACCCTTCTTCACCTCACAAGAGGTTTTGTGGCCGTTAAATCATTATAGGTTTTAATATCTATAATATTTGGAGACTTCTATTGTCTTCTATTCTATTCTCAAGCTACTGAGTAAACATTGTTTTATATTTGAGTCATCCTTTTACTGAAAGTGCCATTTTACCGTTTAATTCATCTGTGGTTTTCCTATCGACTGATCTTTTATAATAAAGACTGATTTCTGTGTTGTCTGATTGACTAGATATTTACAGAGGCAATACAATTAATAAAATATTAAGAATTAATAACTATAACAACACATGAAAATTAGTGGCAATGAGGGCTATGTGCGGATGCTGAATGAAGCATTTGGGCTAGAAATTTTGTGCTGAAAAACAAGCAGGCGGGGAAGGAGACGGGCGTGGCTAGACGAGGACCTCTGTCTGGATCTCAAGAACAAAAGGAGAATCTATCGCCTTTGGAAGAGGGGCCAGGTCGCTCATGAAGACTATAAAGATGTAGTGAAGTTATGCAGGGAGAACATTAGGAGAGCCAAAACACAGCTAGAGCTGAACTTGACTACAGCTGTTAAGGATAAGAAAAAATCTTTCTATAAATTCGTTAACAGCAAAAGGAGGATTAGGGAAAATCCCCCTCCTTTACTGGATGCAGCTGGAAACATGGTAACTAAGGATGAGGAAGGGGCTGAGGTACTCAACGTCTACTTTGCCTCAGTCTGTAGCAGTGGGACTGGCTGTTCCCTGGACACCCAGCCTCAGGAGCTGGGAGATGGGGAGGGGAAGCAGACTGAGGTCAGCACAGTGGAAGAGGAGGCGGTCAGAGACTTGCTGCACCACTTGGATGCACACAAGTCTGTGGGACCGGATGGGTTACACCCAAGGGTGTTGAAAGAGTTGGCAGATGTTCTCGCCAAGCCATTGTCCATGATTTACCTGAAATCATGGCTAACTGGGGAGGTCCCATTGGACTGGAGGGTGGCAAATGTGACACCCATCTACAAGAAAGGCAGAAAGGACCATCCAGGAAACTATAGAACTGTCAGACTGACCTTGGTGCCAGGGAAGGTCATGAAGCAGGTCATCTCAGGTGTCATTAAAAGTCATATAATGGACAACCAGAGGATCAGGCCCAGTCAGCATGGGTTTATGAAAGGCAGGTCCTGCCTGACAAACCTGATCTCCTTCTACAACATGGCAGAAAAAGTCTGTGGATGTTGTTTACCTTGACTTTAGTTAAGCCTTTGACACTGTTTCCCACAGCATTCTCTTGGTCAAACTGGCTGCTCGTGGTTTGGATGGGCACACGCTTTGCTGGGAGAAAAAATGCCTGGATGGCCAGACCCAGAGAGCTGTGGTGAACAGAATTAAATCCGGTTGGCAGCCGGTCACGAGTGGTGTCCTCTAGGGCCCAGTTTTGGGATCACTCCTGTTTAACATCTTTATTGATGATCTAGACGAGGGGATAGAGTGCACCCTCAGTCAGTTGGCAGATGACCCCAAGTTGGGTGGGAGTGTTGATGTGCTCCAGGGTAGGGAGGCTCTGCAGAGAGAGCTGGACAGGCTGGAGCCATGGGCTGGGGCCAACTGGAGGAGTTTCCATAAGGCCAAATGCCGGGGGCTGCCCTTGGGCCACAACAACCCCCAGCAGCGCTACAGGCTTGGGGAGGAGTGGCTGGAGAGCTGCCAGTCAGAGAGGGACCTGGGGGGGTTGACTGACAGCCGGCTGAACAGGAGCCAGCAGTGTGCCCAGGGGGCCAAGAAGGCCAATGGCATCCTGGCTTGTGTCAGCAATAGCGTGGCCAGCAGGGACAGGGAAGGGATCTGACCCCTGTCCTCAGCACTGGTGAGGCCGCCCCTCGATTCCTGTGTTCAGTTTTGGGCCCCTCACTACAAAAAGGACATTGAATGACTCGAGCGTGTCCAGAGAAGGGCAGCGGAGCTGGTGCAGGGTCTGGAGCACAGGTCGTACGGGGAGCAGCTGAGGGAACTGGGGGTGTTTTGTCTGGAGCAGAGGAGGCTGAGGGGAGACCTCATCGCCCTCTACAGCTCCCTGAAAGGAGGTTGCAGAGAGCTGGGGATGAGTCTCTTTAACCAAGGAATAGGTGATGGCACAAGAGGTAATGGCCTCAATTTGCGCCATGGAAGGTTTAGACTGGATATTAGGAAGCATTTCTTTACAGAACGGGTTGTTGGGCGTTGGAATGGGCTGCCCAGGGAGGTACTGTGGAGTCCCCATCCCTGAGGTGTTTAAGAGTTGGGTCGACATAGCGCTGAGGGATCTGGTGTAGTTGAGAACAATCAGTGTTAGGTTAATGGTTGGACTGAATGATCTTCAAGGTCTTTTCCAACCTAGATGATTCTGTCATTCTCTGAATTAGAGTCTATAGTATTTATCATATTTTTAGGAAATATCAATGGTTACATAAGAAGTCTTTCGTACAAATACATAAGATTCCTGTGGTTTTGATCCTCTTTATTACTTAAAACTTCTATAAGAGCTTTGTGTCATCACTTTTTATACTCGTTACCCTGATAAATCCAAAAGCCACAATTTTAATCTTATCAATAAATCCTAGAAGAGCTTAACCTCTTAAGTCTTATAAATTGAGCAATGCAGGAATCAGACAGTTAAATATGGATGCCATAGATTTAATTTATATCAATCTATAAACTATAAACCTATCACATATTGTCTTTACAGTGTCTGTTGATGATTTCCTAAAAACCAATGTTGCATAGAGTCGGTATTATCAAACTTAATATAATAGACTATTGGTGGCCTCTTTGTAAGGCCTCAGATTTGAAAGATTCAAACCTGGATTAATCCCATCTTTGCTTTTAGAGATAACCATTAAAAATATAAATGCCAATCACTTCAGTTGTGATGTCATGTGAAACTAAGAGTAAGCAAAATGGAGTAAAGAGAGGGCATTTACACTTCTATATAAATATAATGTCCATATCACTGCATCATTTATTTTTAAGCATCTAAAAAAATTTCATATTACTATGCAAGCCCTTATATAGTAGGAAAAAGTATGTTTTTGTATGAGTGTGTCTGTGCATGTTCATGCATGCGTGTAACTTAATAGGACATGTTCTTGGTGCTTTGGAACATATTGCTTTGAGATAATATTTAGTTTTGTGCAAGAAAGTAATTTCATGAACAATATAAATAAAATAAACAGTGCTAGCAGGCAGTTATTTCTCAGAAGTTAAGATTCCCTGACCATTTTTCCAGAGAATTTTAGACATTACTAAACACTGTTGTGATGAGAACTTCCTGTGAATATTGCTCATCGGTCTTTCCCTGGAAGACAGAAAATAAATTAAAATCAGTGTCTTAAGTTAATAGTAGGAGCACATATCATAGCCTATTATCACATTTCTCTTCTAGAGGCTGTTGAGGTGCTCAAACTGGTTCATCTCTTTCTTTATCAGTTGTTTCAGAGTCCATCTTGAGCATGACAAGAAAATATCAAATTTTCCATCAGAAAAGATTCTGTTCCTGCATATTGTATTTCCCTGTGTGATAATTCCTGACAAAGAAATGGAAACCATTATCAGAGATGGCTGTATTTCCCAGATCTCTATTTTTCACTTCCAGAGGGATCTCAGAGAACTGTTCCATAACCAGTGATCATACTAATCACAGCCCACATATAGGGTGCAGGATATTTCAGTCTCATAATGTTTCATGTTTAAATATATGAACAGAATTAAAAAAAAAAAAAAAACAAAAAAACAAAAAACTTTTTGGAAAAGTTTAAGATTTCCAAGTTTAATTTTAATTCAGTGCTGGAACAAAATTAAGATTTTTAAACAATGTACCAAAGAGACATATCTTCTAAGGTACAGACCAATATATCCAAGACAGACTTGCCAGTAGATCTGTGTTTAGATGCTGGAGATGATGCTGAGGAGCAGAAAGGCTAAGTTAAACTGCATAAGGATGTGTCTTCAGTCTGTCTTAAATAACTCAGGCAAATGATCAAACCTCAGGACTCTAAAATCCAGGTTTTTGATACGTTCTCTCTGACATGCTTCTCCAATTGAGAGGGCAAAATATACAGTCATGGTCTAAGAGACTCATAATCATTGTATATTTTACTTGATTTTGAAAGACAGACCAGAACCTACCCTTCCAATTCCTTCTCAGTTCTAAATAATCATGGATCAGGGATGAACATCTCTTGGGTTTCACTATTTCTTTCATGTGAAAAGCCTTCCTAATGAAATCTTATGTAGACAGATTAATATTGCTTGGAAACAAACAAACAAACAAACAAACACAAACCAAAAACCAAAACCCCAGGAAACGTCAAGTAAATCACAACTGCTTCTCCCAATGAATATCTGCTAGCAAATTTGAGGCAAATTATAGAATATTGGGCATTACATATGCTATCAGCCTTCTTGAGATCATTCAGAGTCTATGTTTACCTTCTCATTATATTTAGATTCCAGCGTTTCAGTGCATTCAAATTAGCTGAATCAGAGCACAGTCTGAGTGAAAATAAACTAAATGTGATTCACTGACAAAACACTTGCTGGGGTAAGAAACCTCTTGCCTGAAGTTGTGTTGACATACATGCATCTTTGAGAAGTGCATGTTCACCTTTAGCTCATTGTCTACAGAGGTCTTACTGCTGCTATTGACAGATTTGGAATTTCAAATAGGAGGTAAAATACATAATGATTCTTATCATTTTAAGACACCAAGATGTTGCAGTGGCTCTTCTCAGGTTATGTGTGAAGGCTGAAAATTTCAACAAAAACAGCTACAGATTTCCCTGGTGCAAAATATAGACATGTTCAAATAGTACTTGTGCGTAAATGTCTACAGTGTTTCCATGTCACCTATTATGTACAGATCAGCTTACTCCTGAACATTTTTAAAGCCTCAAGAAAGTTAGAAGCAGGACAGGCCTATGCAATAAGACTGGAAAGTGAATGAAGACATTTTCGTGTAGAACAAACAAGAAGTAGGAAGTCACTTGGATCATTTATGCTACTGTCAATATACCCAAGCTAGCTTTTAACTAATCTGGGAGCTGTAACAGGTAAACATATCAGCATAGAGTTCAGCCTCAGGGAATGAATCCCATTTCTCAGTTATAGGGGTTTCCAGAGGATGCTTTTGCATTTCACTCTCCAGAGTTTTGCTGATAAACTGATCAAACTCTGTTTCACTTCAGTGTGTTATATAGAACTTGTATGTGGTTAGGCTTTTGGTCAATCTTTTTGTTTGAAGTTTTGTTTGAATTTACTGAAGATTTGTTTGGTTTATGGGGAAAGATTACTATATTGGGTAAAAGGGGGACTTAACACTTGGGCAGTTATCACTGATCTTCAGTATGTTCATTTCATCACTCAGAAATAGTGACTAGTGTTTTATGCACTTCCATAACAAAACCACTGCTTATGCTGTCAGTTAACTGAAATGTCCAAAGAAATTTTATCTTATACATATTGCAAAGTAAATTAAATATAATAGATATATTATAAATTATAGTAAAACGTTATTAAAATATTATATTACATGCAATACACTATACATCATCTATTATTATAAGTAATAATTTATCACACATAACAATATCATTTATAATATAATACATATTTATAAACTGCCATTTTCATTTAGATTCATTTGACAGCAAAAATATTTCTGTTTTAAACTTTAGTTTGACTAGCTAGAACTTTTTTTCTGGACTCTGAACTAGTCTGGGTCTTTCGTATGCATGCATTTATATGCTGATTGATGTACATTTTACTGGATCTAAAATAATATATTTTGTGTGAAGACAATCCATATCTGTAACTTTGCAGAGAAACTAGAATATTGACGGAAGTACACAACAATCACTACTCCCTGCTAATACAGTTATTGAGCCAAAGGGCTTGTTTAGAGAGTTATCTTTATAGGGCAAATGGTCAAGAAAATATATTGTAAGAAGGCTTGTCTATGTCATGGATTTTTTTCTACAGGTATTTTTACACCAATATGCAGTATATTCATTAGTTTAAAATGCAATCTGCACCAGTATAGCTTTGGCTTGGTTTCTAACTGGACTAAACACTTCAGGGGTGGAAATTCCTATTTCACTAAAGACTTCACTAAGAGACCAAAGCTTCATCGCTAATAGAAAGTCTTTGGCAGAAAAATAGGGTTTTTTGTTGGGAAGGATGGACTTAGTTTAAGTACTCCTCCTCTCTCACATAAAATATTCTGTAGTTAAAGCAAACATCTGGTATAAATACTGCCACATTCTAAGGAAACGGAGAAGTACATTAGAGTCTGAATTCTTCATGTGACATCCTTCTTAGTTGTGTCTGTACTGAACAGTCAGTCTGCATTGCTGTGCACTCATGGGTCCTAGTGCACATACATCAACTCCCTTTCACAACAAAACAAGGAGGAAGAAGTGGCCCAATACATGTGCATGTCTCATCTAAAAATGCAATTCCCAGTAGAGCTCCATTTAACAAGTGCTTAAGGGAGCTAGGTTTAGATGTCCACATGCATAGTTTATCTCCATATGAAATAGGTTACAAAGCACCTGTGCAGATATTAGCCAAAATCAGGAAAATTCTTGCAGTAGCGAATCATGTGACCAGCTCAATAGTCAAGACATCCAAATACAATGTAACAAGGTAATAGACTTCTTTTGTAACAAGTAGAAACACATACTTTGAGTATGATTTTAAAATATATTTTAAAAGAGGTCAGTTGAATCTTGCTCTAAAAGTGCTCATGTGTCCCCTCTAAGAGTAACTGAAACTAAAGATGTTTAGTTCATACCTAAGCATAGATGAAAGGAATCCCACTCTTAAAGCCTTATTTAGACACCCAAATGAGTATAGAAAAGGTCAACATCTTACCTAGAATTTTTCAAAGAAGAATAAGGTCTAGAATGATGCAATGATTTGCCATGTGAAATACGGGCTAAAGTCTGAGATATTACAACTGAAGACTGTGGCAAAGCACTCCATGACCAGACCATGTTCTCAATAAAGAAGATGAAAGATGGGTTTTAAAAATAGAGGGGATTGTCATCACTTATGTTACAGCTTCTACAGTTTCTAGTCTTATACTTCAGATTCTTTTATGTGATTCATCCGTTAGGCACCTTCAAATTATTTAGGAGTGACTAGAGAACCTGAGTATAGATAAGAGTCTGTTCTGAAGGATCACATAACTGTGAAGCTCAGTTAATTATGAATCAATCTAATGCTTGACCTTTGCTTCAGAGTGGGCCATAGAAACATGTTGAAATTCTTTTGCATTAATCAGGGCCTCTGCTTGTAATAAAATAGTTAAGACATGGTCCACATTTTTCTCACATGCCCTTTTTCAGTTTTGGACATGTTAGGCATTAGGCATAGGAAATAAATCTGTTGTAAATAAAGTAAATATTTCCTATTAAGACTTGCTTTAACTTGTACTATTATTTTGGCAAAGTTTGCATCCTTTTTTCATTTACCTTTGGGGGATGCTTATGGACTCAAGTTTTGCTAGTGAGGACACTTTCAAAAATCCATCACACCAATGTTTATGGCTGCTAAATGTCAAGTTCCAAAATTTTAGATTGTATCATGCAGACCAGAACCCTACTGAAATCTAGAAGCAAAATGAGTAAATTGCATCAGGCTGCAATTTGCACAGGCAATTCATAATTAAGCAATGTCATGTCACCATTGACTGTACACCAGGGTTAGACTGTTTAGGGATAAAACCAGGAAAGGAGAAAGAAGATAAAGAAGAAGGGGAAGGAGAAGGAGATGGAAAAAAGGTAAAAGAAAAAAGAAAAGGGAGGAAAAGGAAAAGAAAAAAAGGAAAATATGCATTTATTTTTTCCAAGAATCTGGTTTATATTTGTGTTGAATTTATGTGGCAAGTTTTGGTAGTGGGGGGCAGGGGGTGAGGATTGCTGCAGGACTGGTTTCTGTGAGAAGATGCCAGAAGCTTCCCCTTTGTCAGGCGGAATCAATTTAGCCTTATTCCAAGAGGGACCTGAAGCTGGCCAAAGCAGAGCCAATCGACAAGTTGGTAACAACTCTGTGACAACATATTTAAGAAAGGGTAAAAACCACTGTGCAACAGCAGCTGGGAGAGAAGTGAGACAAGGTGAGAAAAACAACTCTGCAGACACCAAGGTCACCAAAGGAGGAGGGAGAGGAGGTACTTCAAGTGCCAGAGAAGAGATTCTCCTGCAGCTTGTGAAATTCATGGTTATGAAGGCTGTCCCTCTGCAGCCCATGGATGACCCTATGCGATATGAGGTGGATGTGTCCTGAAGGAATCTGAAGCCCATGGGGAGCCCATGGTGGGGTAGGCTCCTGGCAGGAACTGTGGCCCGTTGAAGACTCATGCTGGAGCAGTCTGCTCCTGCAGGACTGCACCCTGTGGAAAGGACACATGCTGGAGAAGTTCTTAATGAATTGCAGCCTGTGGGAAAGACTGATGTTAGAGAATACCCTATTTAGGGTTAAATCCGGTTGGCGGCCGGTCACGAGTGGTGTCCCCCAGGGCTGGGTTTTGGGGCCACTCCTGTTAAACATCTTTATTGATGATCTAGACGAGGGGATCGAGTGCACCCTCAGTCAGTTGGCAGATGACCCCAAGATGGGTGGGAGTGTTGATCTGCTCGAGGGTAGGGAGGCTCTGCAGAGACCTGGACAGGCTGGAGCCATGGGCTGAGGCCAACTGGAGGAGTTTCCATAAGGCCAAATGCCGGGGGCTGCCCTTGGGCCACAACAACCCCCAGCAACGCTACAGGCTTGGGAAGGAGTGGCTAGAGCGCTGCCAGTCAGAGAGGGACCTGGGGGGGTTGATTGACAGCCGGCTGAACAGGAGACAGCAGTGTGCCCAGGAGGCCAAGAAGGCCAATGGCATCCTGGCTTGTGTCAGCAACAGGGAAGGGATCTTACCCCTGTCCTCGGCACTGGTGAGGCCGCCCCTCGATTCCTGTGTTCAGTTTTGGGCCCCTCACTACAAAAAGGACATTGAATGACTTGAGTGTGTCCAGAGAAGGGCAGCGGAGCTGGTGCAGTGTCTGGAGCACAGGTCGTACGGGGAGCGGCTGAGGGAACTAGGGGTGTTTAGTCTGGAGAAGAGGAGGCTGAGGGGAGACCTCATCGCCCTCTACAGCTACCTGAAAGGAAGTTGCAGAGAGCTGGGGATGAGTCTCTTTAACCAAGGAATAGGTGATGGCACAAGAGGTAATGGCCTCAATTTGCGCCAGGGAAGATTTAGACTAGATATTAGGAAGCATTTCTTTACAGAACAGGTTGTTAGGGGTTGGAATGGGCTGCCTATGCAGGTGGTGGAGTCGCCATCCCTGGAGGTGTTTAAGAGTCAGGCTAAGGGATCTGGTGTAGTTGAGAACAATCATTGTTAGGTTAGTGGTTGGACTGGATGATCTTCAAGGTCATTTCCAACCTAGGTGGTTCTGTGATTCTGTGATTTCAGTTGGAATGTACCAATAACGATCTAGTTCAAATGACTGAACAATTCATGGCTGACCAAGTTAAAGCATGTTATTAAGGGCATTGTCCAAATGCCTTTTGAACACTGACAGGTTTGAGCAGCACTGACCACCTCTCTAAGAAGCCTGCTCCAGTGTTTGACCACCCTCTCAATAAAGAAATGCTTCCTAATGTTGTCTAAACCACCCTTGGTACAGCTTTAAGCCATTTCCACATGTCTTATCACTGGATATCAGGAAGAAGAGCTCAGTACCTCCCTCTCCAATTCCCCTCCTCTGGAAACTGTAGAGAGCAATGAGATTGTCCGTGAGCCTCCTTTCCTCCAAACTAGACAAGCCCAAAATACCTACCTCATAGGACATTTCTTCCAGCCCTTTCACAAATTTTGTTTTCCTCCTCTGGACACGTTCAACAACCTTCACATCCTTCTTAAATTGTGGAGCCCAGAACTGCCACAGCATTCAAGGTCAAACTATACCAATGCTGAATGCAGTGGAATAATCACCTCTTTTGACCAACTGGTTATGCTGTGTTTGATGAACCCCAGGATGCAGTTTGCCCTCTTGGCTGCCAGGGCACACTGCTGACTTATACTGAGACTGCTGTTGAGCAACACTCCCATTTGCCTTTTTGGAGGGCTGCTCTCCAGCCACTTATCTCCCAGTTTATGCTTGTACCCAGCATTACTCCAACCTAGGTGGAGAACCTGGCATTTGGACTTGTTAAATTTCAACCCATTAATAATATCCCAATGTTCCAATATATCTAGATCCCTCTGCAAGGCCTCTTGTCCCTCAAGAGAGTCAACAGCACCTCTTAGTTTGGCATCATCAGCAAACTTGCTAATGATGCATTCAACTCCTGCCTCCAGACTGTAGAACTGGCTCTAGAACTGAACCCCGAGGAGCACTGCTGGTGACTGGTCACCAACGAACTGTAGCCCCAGTCACTACAACATATTGAGCTCTTCTCTTCAGCCAGTTCTTTACCCAGCTTACCATGAACCTGCTCATCCCACAGTTGGACAACTTGTCCAGAAGGATGCTGTAAGGGACAATATCAAAAGCCTTACTAAAATCCAGAAAAAACTACATCCAGCACCTTCGCTTCATTCACTAGGCAGGTGACCTTATCATAGAAGGAAAAGAAGAATTTTGTGAAGAACTTTATCCTGTGGGAGGGACCCCAAGCTGGAGCAGCAGAAGAGAATGAGGAAGGAGTAGCAGAGACAAAGTGTTATGGACTGACTGCAGACTCTATTCCCCATCCACCTACATCGCTCAAAGGGAGGAGGTAGAAGAGTTGGAAGTGAAGTTGAGCCTGGGAAAGCAGGGAGAGATAGGGTGGAAGGCGTTTTTAGATTTGTTATTTTTTTTACTGTCCTACTCTGTTTAATTGTCAATAAATTAATTTAATTTTCTTAAGTCTGTTTTGCCCATGACAGTAGATGCTGAGTGATCTCCCTGTCCTTATCTCAAGGTACAAGATTTTAATCATATTTACCTCCCCTGTCCCGTTGATGGGAGGGGAGTGATAGAGTGGTTTGGTAGGGACCTGGCAAGTAACCAAAGTCAACCCACCACAATATTCTACAAAAAAGAAGAAAAAAGAGTTTGCTGATGATCTAGAACACACTCTAGTACATATCTGGGGAGTGGTTATACTTTACTCACAGCCCTCTAGCAAAGTTAATGTATCAGTGACAATTGCATAGTTTCTTGAATTTCCTGTTGAGTCTCTTGGTATTCATGTCAGAAAGTGGTAGTTATTCAGCACTGCATCCTATTTAAAATGAGAGGTCCTTTCTATTGTCCTAAATTAATCCCTTTTCCTCTAGACTAGTTGAAATTCTGAAAACACTATCTGTATTTTCTACATCAGGGCTGAGATATATTTCATCTAGTTTTCCTGTAGTCTTGAATCAAGGTCTAAAAATTTTATGAAGCTGAGCTAAATCCTTCCATGAGTCTTTCATCCCACTCATTTTAGGTACCTATTTTATGAATGTTCCTCCAAATTGTTCTCTGGAGGTACTTCTCTCTGTCCATGTCATAGATAGAATACTTAGACAGGGTTTCAGATTAGAGGCATAGCTCTCAGATAGGAAGATGGGGCAACTATAACCTTTTCTTACAAAATTATAGAGAAGCATGAGATTGTTAAGTGAGAGAAAGTTAAGTTTTTCCTTTGTATTTTTGCACTTTGACATTACAAAAAATGAAAGACAACATAAAAAAAATACTTTCTTGAAGGTTCTTCAAGCCTGTGAAAGTGAAGTTAGTTCAGTCTTTAAGGGAAAATTTGATTACCACATGTGTCCCTTGTGTATGCTAATGATTTTGGCACTTATAAATAAAATTAACAATGCAGTGCTGAATAATTGCTTATTTCCAAAATCTTCATAAAGATTTTTATTATGTATAGTTACCCTATGTGCTTGGATGAGTGCTTTAAAGTCTCCCTCAGTAGGCATTGATACAGTAGACCATAGCAGCACTAAAAAAAATCATTATGGTCTATTATGTCAATGAGCTGTGCATGAAGAATTTCCTTAGTAGCATTTATTGGCACAATACACCATGACAACTGTAGAATGTATGATTATGCTTTTGAAGGAGGAAACATAACAATTACATTAAGATATCATGGAAATTAAGTAGCAGTGTCCCATGCACTTCAACCAAAATCATAATAGCTCTAAAGGGTCTCCTATGATCACCATGGATGAAATGGAGAATAATTGTCACTATAATCAGACCATGTCTTTTAGTATGAGGTCTTCTTTATTCTCTTCAACATTTTTTTTTTTTTCTGTTAATGTTAAGAATTACGGAAAGATCCTTCTTAAAATGCACAACAAGTTTTCATTTAAAATTCCAAAATCCATGAGACTCAAACTGGCTTTTCTCTCCATATTTAACTCATTTTATTGCACCTTGAAGTATTATATGGGTCTAAAAAGACTGTGTGATCTTATTGACCATGTGTGCCATAATCCTCCCTAAATACAAAAGCTGTGTAAAAATAATCCAAGAAAAGCCCGGAACTACAGAGTTAAGGCTTCTTACTCCATCCCTAATACAATCCACGTGTCTGGGGATTGCATTTGATGTTCTTTGGGTCTGAGCATATAGGCTAGTAAAACACTGAGCTGATACGGGATGAAACACTGCTACGTGTCTCCTTTTTCCCTACTTTGTGGGGAGGTGGAGGATTGCACAGACAATTTTCACCAAGGTATTGCTAATTAGCAAACTGTAAACCCACCATAGGTTGCCAGCACAAACTCCTTTCATACAATCTGGTTTTAAAAGAATTGGTGAAGTCTCTATTATCAGTATCTCCACAGATACCTTATGTGGAGTTTCTAAAAAAATTATGGTTTCCAAATCTCTAATCACCTCTGAAGCTTTCTGAAATCCGTACTGCTGTAGGCAAAAGTCAACAAACATAAAATGGTTATGTGATTATTCCTCATAGACAGAGCAAGAGACATTAAAGATGTTATTCTTTATAACAGCTCCTAAAGAAAACTGCTGTAAAGGACAAATTCCATGGGTTTCTGTCAATATGGAATTATATTATAGATTGAAGTCTCAGACTGTCACTTACCTGGCAGTCTGAAGTTACTCA
Organism: Athene cunicularia; assembly: GCF_003259725.1. Lineage (NCBI taxonomy): Eukaryota > Metazoa > Chordata > Aves > Strigiformes > Strigidae > Athene > Athene cunicularia. The sequence goes on along the minus strand of NW_020799091.1, from coordinate 34,945,535 downwards.
AGTATACAGAAATAGCACATTAAAAAAATCTTGTTATATTGGAGTAAACACCAGTGATTTTGTCAAAGTGAATGTTTCCTTTCAGAGAATGGAAAAAAAAAAATCAATAAACACTAACTGCTATTTTCATTCTACTCATATAAGTCTTCACGTGAAACAACGAGTTAGAATTCTTCACCATTTTGGTTTTTGTCTTTTTTTGTTTGTTTGTTTGTTTCTTTGTTTTTGTTTTAGAAGGGTTGGTTTTGTTTGGGTTTGGGTTTATTTTGCATTTACAATTTATCCTCGTTTTGTTTTTTTTCCTTCTGAAAGGAAAGGATATTTCACAGTGAAATCAAGCATTCCTTTGCTTTCTGATATCTAAGGTCGTTTACATATCTGAAAAGTGGATGAAAAATAACTCCATAGTTTGGTTGCTTACAATTTGTGAGCAGTCTGTGCATGAGAAAATGAAATTTAAGACAATGGATAATAAGAGTGAAAATGTATTTTTAAAAAGTCACTGAATTTTAAAAATTTTAAATTATATATCAGAAAACAGGAAAAGGCTATGAAGCAGAGAAGTGTGTACAAAATACTTGTCAAAATTCACTTCTGTCTTCATGTTACTAAAGTTAAACGATGAATAAATTTAGTTGCCATATTGATACAAGTGACATTTTGATTTGATACAGCAAAACGTCTCTGTATGGAAACCATTTCTGAAAGCTTCTGTTTATTAACTAGAAGACAATGCCCTGTTAATACAGTGATGTGGTTTTCCAAACAAAAGTTGAGACCTCCCTATAATCAGGCTTGTAGAAGTTCAGCCTCATTTTAAACAGTGGAGTGTAGAAAAGAAGCAGTGGAGGAACAGAATCTTTTTGTAATATGGTTCTTCTATAAAAAATGCTTTTTCAGTAGTCCAAAATTAATTGAAGCTCTGTCATTTGATAAAAGAAATATTTTTTTTTGTCAACATCTGTTTTGCTAACAAAACTTCCAAACCAAAATGAATCCAAACTTTTTAATTAATTCCGTCTGAGCACTATCAAACTGTATATAATTTACAGTGCTAATCAAAATAGTATCCAGCATTTGAAAAATTTAAATGCAATACCCCAAAAAAAAAAAAAAGTCTCTCTTTCAGTGGTGCCTTCCTCTCCATCTTCTTAATTATAGGCCGTAAATGGATTTTTCAAAGACTGACAATAATCCTATATAACCCTTTTGTAGACCATTAAACAGGATCAAAATATTATATTAAAGAATGAGAAAGATAAAAGTATCAAATTACCATTTAATGCCCCCAGTTTCAGAGCTTCTACTTGTTTATTTCCACATACTGCACTTATTGCCCACCACACCATTGTTTGTTACACAATCACAGTAAAAATAAATATAAAATGTGTATAGTTAGCATATGGACACTTTGAAAGACTTACAGTTTTCATGTTGTTCACAGTAGATATAGGGGAGAAAATGGTTCTGCAATGTTTGTGAAACTTTAAAGAGTACTTGAAGAAAATGCAATGCAAATGTTATTTAAGAACTTCTTACATTTATTTAAGAAACGTAACTTGTTATGTCACTGGAGTAACTATTGAGTTTGCAGTATCATGGTACTGGCATTTGATATGACTACCCAGGTCCTTATACTTAAAACAACTGAAATATTTATAAGATTTCTAAGTAAAATTTTAGAATAATAATACAGTTTAAAATTACTATATTTTCAGGTCATTAAGTAAATATTGCCTCATATTCAATTGTTCTGCCTTGCTGAGGACAATCTTGGATCACTGTTTCAAATACTGTTGTAATTTTCTTGACTCATTCGATGTGACAGATGAATTCCTATGGAAAATGGGATGTGAACCTCCCATTTTAACCAAAGGAGGATAACTCATGAGTACAGAAGAATTAACACTCTCAATTATTGCTTTGCAGTTGTGGGACTCACTGCTGCAAGAACTGAAAGTACATTACCTTCAGAAATGCCAACAACCCATTCTGGAAAAAAAAAAAAAAAAAAAAAAAAAAAAAAAAAAACAGGCTTTGGCTGCAACTCAGGGAGAAAAGGAGAGTTTACTGCTTTTGGAAGAAGGGACTAGCCGATCACAATGATTATAAAGATGCTGTGAGGCTATGCAGGGTGGAAATCAGGAATTCTAAAGCGCAGCTGGAAATTAATCTGACTTTAGCAATCAAGGACAAGAAATGTTTCTCTTGTAAGAGAAAATATGTAAGAAAAAGTATGTGAGCAGCAAAAGAAAGACCAGGGAGAGTATACATCCACTGCTAGACTATGGGTAACAAGTGACGAGGAAAAGGCTGAGGTGCTTAATGACTTCTTTGCCTCAGTCTTTAATAACAAGACAAGTTGTACTGAGGGAATCCAGCCTCCTCAGCCAGAAGACAGAGACTGGGAGAACAACCCCCTGCAATCCAGGAGGAGACAGTCAGTGACCTGCTGCATCACACAGACACACACAAGTCTATGGGACTGGATGGGATACACCCGAGGGTGCTGAAGGAGCTGGCTGGGGTGCTCACCAAGCTGCTTTCCATCATTTACCAGCAGTCCTGGCTGACCGGGTGTGAGAGACTGTCATGATCTATGGTTGTCTCAAAGCTTGCTTTTGTCTCCAAGAGAAGCTGCTGCGGCCTGTGAATTGGTCTGGGGGATGCTGCCCAGAGAAGCGGGAGCGTATGGAAGGATGCACCCCCACTTCCTTGAGGTTGCATTGCCCGGACTCTTTAGACAAGCCTCAAAGGGGCAGAGGTGTGCTGAGCTGGGCCCATCATTGTCCTGGTTCAGCTAGGATAGGGTTAAGTTTCCCCAGAAGAGAGAGAGGGGAAAGGGATTTCCAGCCGGGTTATTCATACCATGCTGGCGTCAGGTCCAGGTGGGAACATTTATTTTACTTTCTCTTTGGTGGGCTTGGTGGCGGGGAGCTGTTCCGTGACCATTAGTGGTATTTCTCTGTATATCTTTTGTCTTGTTCACTGTTATTGCTGTTTATTGTTGTTATAATTGCCCCTGTTGTTGTTCAGATTGTTTATCACACTGTTGTATTAAATTTCTTCTTATTTTAACCCGGGGTTTGTGCCTCACTTCCTGGTTGAGGGTGGGAGAGGGGCAACAACAACATGCTGTCCGGTCCCAGCAGGGCTTAAACCACCACAACTGTGTAGCCATTTGTGGCTCTATTGTGTAGGCCAGACCCCATGCACGCATTGCTGATGAACTGACTACAGGCAAATGTTCCTGCCCTTGACGCTGGATGCAACAAAACCTGTTGGACCAGAGGAAAAAACTGAAGGCGATCAGATATGCTGATCAGCTGATACGGTACAATGAACTTAAAAGCAGCAGAAAATCTTGCTCTTTGTACATCCACCATCGAAGCCAGATCTGTTTGCACCCAGCACCAAAGAACTGAAAACTGAGGACCAATGGGACATCACTGGATCCATCGTGGTGACTATTCTTGCAGTCCTATCCCTCATCCTTGCTTTATTTCTGCCTTTTCCTTCTGTTCTGTTCTATCGCTACCCCTCTTCACATTTTACTAATAAAAACCTATTTTGGGTATAAGGCATTTGACCTCGTTTGTGTCTTAAGCTCGTTCTTGGGATCGTATCGAAACCTCCCCTGACATTGGATCAAGACATCGGGGAGGTCCAGATAGATTGGAAGTCGGCCAATGTGACGCCCATCTATAAGAAGGTTTGGAAATATGATCCGGGAAATTACAGGCCTGGCAGCTTGACGTCAGTGCTTGGGAACCTGATGGAGCAGCTCATCCTGAGTACCATCACAAAACATATGGAGGACATCCAGATGATCAGGCCCAGCCAACATGGGTTTATGAAAGGCAGGTCCTGCCTGACAAACCTGATCTCCTTCTATGACACAGCGACCTGCTTATTGGATGAGGGAAAGGCTGTGGATGTTGTTTACCTTGACTTGAGTGAGGCCTTTGACATCGTCCAGGCCCAAAGAGTTGTGGTGAATAGAGTTAAATCTGGTTGGCAGCCGGTCACAAGTGGTGTCCTCTAGGGCCCAGTTTTGGTGCCACTCCTGTTTAACATCTTTATTGATGATCTGGACAAGGGGATCAAGTGCACGCTCAGTAAGTTTGCAGATGACCCCAATTTGGGTGGGAGTGTTGATCTGCTTGAGGGTAGGGAGGCTCTGCAGAGAGACCTGGACAGGCTGGAGCCGTGGGCTGAGGCCAACTGGAGGAGTTTCCATAAGGCCAAATGCCGGGGGCTGCCCTTGGGCCACAACAACCCCCAGCAGCACTACAGGCTTGGGGAGGAGTGGCTGGAGAGCTGCCAGTCAGAGAGGGACCTGGGGGGGTTGATTGACAGCCAGCTGAACAGGAGCCAGCAGTGTGCCCAGGGGGCCAAGAAGGCCAATGGCATCCTGGCTTGTGTCAGCAATAGCGTGGCCAGCAGGGACAGGGAAGGGATCTGACCCCTGTCCTGGGCACTGGTGAGGCTGCCCCTCGATTCCTGTGTTCAGTTTTGGGCCCCTCACTACAAAAAGGACATTGAATGACTCGAGCGTGTCCAGAGAAGGGCAACGGAGCTGGTGCAGGGTCTGGAGCACAGGTCGTATGGGGAGCGGCTGAGGGAACTGGGGGTGTTTAGCCTGGAGAAGAGGAGGCTGAGGGGAGAGACCTCATCGCCCTCTACAGCTCCCTGAAAGGAGGGTGCAGAGAGCTGGGGATGAGTCTCTTTAACCAAGTAATAAGCCACAGAACAAGAGGTAATGGCCTCAAGTTGCACCAGGGAAGATTTAGAGTAGATACTAGGAAGCATTTCTTTACAGAACGTGTTGTTAGGTGTTGGAATGGGCTGCCCAGGAGGTGTTGGAGTCCCCATCCCTGGAGGTGTTTAAGAGTCGGGTTGACATAGCGCTGAGGGATATGTTCTAGTTGGGAACTGTTAATATTGGGTTGATGGTTGGACTGGATGATCTTCAAGGTCTTTTCCAACCAAGACAATCCTGTGATTCTGTGAAATAGCCTAGGCATCAAGTTGAAAAAGACATTGAGATAGAAAATAAACCTCTAGTTTCTAGGTAAGATACTTAAAATATTACTAATAAATACAATATTTTTTAGATATATCTTCACTGACATAAATCTGTATAATGCACATGAGTTCAGAAACACGAATACCTCTGAAAAAAAAAAAAAAAGGTGATCTAAGTTCTTCAGTGATCTGAATGTATTTGTAGTGTGTACTCAGAAAACCTTACCGCTGTTGGTCTCTCTACCACCTTACTGCCCTGGAGTATTAAATTAACTGTAAACCTAAGAGTATTCAAGAGTTAAATGGCAATGAGATTCACTGGAGTGCTTTGGAAGAGACGTGAAAGAGTCCCAGAGCAGGGAAAAGTTCTTTTGTCTTTTTTTCATATTTTCATTTCTAATCTTTGTCCTTTGAATGATATGCAGTTCAGTAAGGAAAGAATAGGGAAGGGAATTGTAGATCTTGCTATGAAGAGTAACAATTTTGAGTGAGACGAATGTGGCTGTAGGCTTAGTGATGGGTGAAAGCATTGTACCTGTGAAACTGAATGGACTGATTATAAAAGCAGGTCTGAGCTTGCAAACATTATCAGATTCTATTAACATTGTTAGCCAAATGTATATTCTGCACAAGTACTAGTAACCCTTGTTCAGTACCATACAAGAGCAGAATGTACATACACTTGTGGGGGGCATGTCGGGACATAGTTTGGATAAAGCAGAGCTAGAGTTTTGTCAGTTTTTTCACTATGTTTAGTTTTATTTTTCAAAATACTTCTGTAATATTCTGATATGACAAGATGCAGGGAAGTTTAACTTTAACTTCAAAAAAATTTATCCAATCAGTCATCCTGATAAAAACCACTTAAGTATATGTAAGATACAGTGTCTGGCCTCCAAGTGTTTTTCCAGAAGGTCCTACGTCTCCAATATATCCTCTCAGATGGTACAGGTTATGTAATCTGGGATACTAAATCGAGAGTTTGATGATGTAATTCTTTTCAAGGTTTCTTTCTCTTGCTAAATACAAATAATTAAATCAAGAGAATGAGTCATCTAAATTCACAGGTTTATGGAAGGATATATCTTCCTTAGGTCATATGTCATCTCCACCAGCCCATTCAGGATGCCTCAGATAACACCTCAGCACATCTCAGAAGAAGTGTCTATGTTTGGACAAGCAAGCCCCATTCTAGGTCTTCACCTACCACAATGATGGCTTAGACACCTAGTTCAGGCATCTACATATACACTTAAGTATAGCTGTGTGGTGGTTTAGGCCCAGCCAGGACCGGAGACCACATTGCCACTGTCCCTCCCCCACCCTCGGACAAAAGTAGGGCACAAACCCCAGGTTAAAATAAGAAGAAATTTAATACAACAGTGTGATAAACAATCTGAACAACAACAGTAGCAATGATAACAACAATAAACAGTAATAACAGTAAACAAGACAACAGATCTACAGAGAAATATCGCAATGGATACAGACAGCACCGTGCTCCCCGTGACCAAAGCCACAGAGGAAAGCTACCCGCTGCCGCGCCGGACCTGACATCAGCATGGTATGAATAACCCGGCAGGAGATCCCTTCCCCCTCTCTCTCTGATGGGGAAACTTAACCCTATCCTAGCTTAACCAGGACATAATCCACCCCTTTATTCTATACCATCTGCATCATGTCCAGCTGCCATTTAGCAGTTAGCAATAACAAAATAACAATTTACAAAGGCACAGCATAATTCACAGCATGTTCTCACCCAGAATCAAGTCCCCCTGTAGTATGCATCGGACCTCTCCATTGTCCTGCATCACCCACCAGGTGCACCCAGGTCCTTGAGCAAAAGCAATCCCATGGATGTGTTTGCCTTTACCTTTGCCTGGTGCAGGACTAAACCAGACCATTTTTCCCAACATATTCCTCATGTGCACCACAGGGACTTTATCCCCATCTACAGCACGTGGAGGTTTTGACTGAGCCGGGCCAGCTCGACTGGCAGATCCTCTTGTGTTGACTAGCCAGGTGGCCTTTGCTAGATGCGTGTCCCAGTCTTTGAAGGTGCCACCTCCCAGTGCTTTCAGTGTGGTTTTTAACAGTCCATTGTAGCGCTCGATCTTCCCAGAGGCTGGTGCATGGTAGACCCACTCGATGCCGTGTTCTTCTGCCCAGGCATTTATGAGGTTGTTTCGGAAGTGGGTCCCATTGTCTGACTCAATTCTCTCTGGGGTGCCGTGTCGCCACAGGACTTGGGTCTCAAGGCCCAGGATGTTGTTCTGGGCAGTGGTTTGGGGCACTGGGTAAGCTTCCAGCCATCCAGTGGTTACTTCCACCATTGTGAGCACGTGGGGCTTCCTGTGGCGGGTCTGTAGCAGTGTGATGTAGTCGATCTGCCAGGCCTCTCCATATCTATATTTCAGCCATTGCTCTCCATTTCGCTGGGGCTTCACCCGCTTGGCATGTTTGATTGCAGCACACGTCTCACATCCGTGGATGATCTCTGCAATGGTGTCAATGGTGAGGTCCACCCCTCGATCTCGAGCCCACCTGTATGTTGCATCTCTACCTTGGTGGCCCGAGGTCTCATGGGCCCACCGGGCTATGAACAGTTCACCTTTGCGCTGCCAGTCCAAGTCCACCTGAGCCACTCTAATCTTAGCAGCTTGGTCTGCCTGCTGGTTGTGTCGATGTTCATCAGTGGCCTGACTCTTGGGTACATGGGCATCCACATGGCGCACCTTCACAGCGAGGTTTTCCACACGGGCTGCAATGTCCTGCCATACTTCAGCAGCCCAGACGGTTTTACCCTTACGTTGCCAGTTGTTCTGCTTCCATTGCTGCAGCCATTTCCACAGGGTATTCGCCACTGCCCACGAGTCAGTGTAGAGGTAGAGCCTTGGCCACTTTTCCCACTCAGCAATATCCAAAGCAAGCTGGATGGCTTTCACCTCTGCAAACTGGCTCGATTCACCCTGTCCCTCAGCAGCTTCAGTGACCCGTCGTGTGGGACTCCACACAGCAGCCTTCCATCGTCGATGTTTTCCCACAATGCGACAAGACCCATCAGTGAACAGGGCATATCGCTTCTCCTCATCCGGCAGCTCGTTATATGGTGGGGCCTCCTTAGCACGTGTCACCTCCTGTTCTGGTGACATCCCGGAATCTTTGCTCTCTGGCCAGTTCGTAATCACCTCTAGTATCCCTGGGCGGCTGGGGTTCCCTATTCGAGCCCGTTGTGTTATCAACGCAACCCATTTACTCCACGTGGCATCGGTTGCATGATGCGTGGAGGAGGCCTTTCCTTTGAACATCCACCCCAGCACCGGCAGTCGGGGTGCCAGGAGGAGCTGTGTTTCAGTGCCGACCACTTCTGAGGCAGCCCGAACTCCTTCGTACGCTGCCAGTATCTCCTTCTCAGTTGGTGTGTAATTAGCTTCAGAGCCTTTGTATCCCCGGCTCCAAAAGCCCAGAGGTTGGCCTCGGGTCTCCCCAGGTGCTCTCTGCCAGAGGCTCCAGGTAGGGCCATTCTCCCCGGCTGCGGTGTAGAGCATGTTCTTAACCTCCTGCCCTTCCTGGACTGGCCCGAGGGCTACTGCTTGGGCAATCTCTCGTTTAATCTGTTCAAATGATTGTTGTTGCTCAGGGCCCCATTCAAAATCGTTCTTCTTACGGGTTACGTGGTAGAGAGGGCTCACAATCAGGCTGTAGTTCGGGATGTGCATCCTCCAGAACCCCACAGCGCCCAGGAAAGACTGAGTCTCCTTTTTAGAGGTTGGTGGGGCCATGGCTGTTATCTTGTTTATCACCTCCATTGGGATGTGGCGACGCCCATCTTGCCATTTTATCCCTAGGAATTGAATTTCCCTTGCAGGCCCCTTAACTTTCTTTTGCTTAATGGCAAAGCCAGCCTTCAGGAGGATTTCAATTATCTTCTTCCCTTTCTCAAAGACTTCCTCAGCTGTGTCCCCCCATACAATGATGTCATCAATATACTGCAGGTGTTCTGGAGCCCCACCTTTCTCCAGTGTATGGACCAGTCCATGACAAATGGTGGAGCTGTGGTTCCACCCCTGGAGCAATCGATTCCAGGTGTACTGGATGCCTCTCCAAGTGAACGCAAACTGTGGTCTGCACTCTGGCACTATTGGAATGGAGAATAAAGCATTAGCAATGTCAGTCGTGGTGTACCACTTGGCTGCCTTCGACTCCAGTTCATACTGGAGTTCTAGCATGTCCGGCACTGCAGCACTCATTGCTGGCGTGACTTCATTCAGGCCATGGCATTCCACAGTTAGCCTCCATTCACCATTAGGCTTCCTCACTGGCCATATAGGGCTGTTGAAGGGTGAGTGAGTTTTGCTGATCACCTTCTGGCTTTCTAGTTGACGGATCAGCTGATGGATGGGGACCAGGGGATCTCGGTTGGTGCGGTACTGCCGCTGGTGCACCATCCTGGTAGCAATCGGCACTCGCTGCTCCTCAACCTTAAGCCGCCCCACCACTGAGGGATCCTCTGCGAGGCCGGGTAAGGTGGACAACTGTTCAACCTCCTCCAGGGCAGCTACAGCAAAAGCCCACCGGTACCCTTTTGGGTCTCTGAAGTACCCTCTCCTGAGAGACTCTATGCCCAGGATGCACGGGGCATCTGGGCCAGTCACAGTGGGGTGCTTATGCCAGTCCTTCCTAGTCAGGCTCACTTCAGCTTCCAGTAGGGTCAGCTGTTGGGATCCCCCTGTCACTCCGGAGATGCAGATGGATTCAACCCCACTGTAGCTCGATGGCATCAGGGTGCACTGTGTGCCAGTGTCCACCAAAGCCTTATACTCTTGTGGGTCTGACGTGCCATGTTATCGGATCCACACTGTCCAGTAAATCCGATTGTCCCTTTCCTCCACCTGGCTGGAGGCAGGGCCCCTCTAATCCTGCTCATCATCACTCACTTCTTGCAAGAATGATTTACTGGTCCCCTCAAGAGGGTCAGACATAACGTTGGCCATTCTATTCTGTCTGGGGTATTTCCAACTGGACACTGGAGCTGCGCTCTTCTTGGAGGACTCCCCTTTTGTGATGGTCTTCCCTTTCAGCTGCTCTACTTCCCTTTCTCAATGCTGGTCCATTTGTTTAGCTGACATAGGATATCATCCTTGCAGTGGTGCGTCTCCCTTACACTGAGCAGGAGTCGCTTCCAAAGGCTGAGGGTTTGAGTCCCTATTGCCCTGTCAATGCCAGCATCCTTGGCCAAAGATCCCAGCTGCCTGGCCTCTCTCCCCTCCATTTCAAATGCACTGGCTCCATTGTCCTAGCATCGGAGCAGCCAGGTGCAAATCTGCTTGCCTACCAGGCGGATGAAATCTCTCCGCATATCTCGCAGCTCAGTCGGGGATAGAGATCGGACGAATACCACTGGCCCTTCCTCCTGTTCCCGTGCTGGACCTGGTTCATCCCCATCCCCCACTTTGCGAGCTGACTTTCTGGTATATTTTGTTTTCTGTATCGGGGTGACTGATACCGGCACTGGCTGGATCTCTGGCTCAGCTGCTGTGCTGGTGGAGGCGACTGAGACTGGCTAGAGAAGCAGACTAGAGACTTACCTTGATGTTATCCCACCTGGAAAACAAGAGGATTGATTCAGACTCTTAAAGAGAAAGAGTTACCGACTCTCCCTGTTTCTCCCATCCATCATTTCCCAGTGCCTGAAGACATCCCGATCACCATCACTTTTTCACAAATGGTAATCTCCCTCACCTTACAAGTTGTGCTTTCTACGACAAGAGTATTCCAATTTTATAAGGACACAGTGCCTCAGAAAGCATGCATGACACCCTGGGGACATATGAGACAAGGAGGATGTAGCAAACTCCTTGGATATCAGTTTGCATGGAAGAGCAAGAAGGGACCTATTTCTCAAGACAGACAGGATCTGAAATCCCAAAACATGGGGATGATAAAGGTTAGAGAAGCCTTCCCCTCCAGCATTTCATCTACCTCAATCCTTAGTCTTCCAGTCACCTTCACAGGCTCACAGCTTCCCTTCTTCTAGTCCCATACACTCAGCTTCAGTTCATCTGTATCTAAATCCTCTCAATAAAGAAAATTCTCCTGTCCTGGTCACCCACTCTAAACATTTTAGCTATATTTACTGCTGACTTACAGTATATATTAGTTAAATAAATGCTATGCTAGGTGCATAACTACTGCAAAGCTAAGGACACTCATCAGAATAATGTTTTAGCTGGTGTATAATAGTTACACATCAAGTGGAGTGTCTGCAAAATTAAGTCAAGATAGAACTATTTTGGACTGGAATATCAGAAGCATTTCTTAGAAATTTTACAACAGGAGGCTGTAATGGTGCATGAGTGGCACAATCACCAGTATACAGTGGACACATCTGTCATATGAGTGAGGACTGATCACTTTTACTTGTGGTCTTTCCTGCAATTTAATAGAAGAACATATTAATGTGCATCTAAATGTTACAGGGAATTGTCTATTACAAGGAAGTCTCTCTCTCTACTTCTAGCTAATAAAAAAGAAATGCTAGCAAAAACAATCTTCTGTTCCATTCACTCTGCAATGGGTGGGATCTGTTTTATTTATAGTGACACTCTCCCCACCAAACAAGAATTTATGTGTATGAAAGTATTTAGAAACTATTTTATTTGTATCTCGAATTAGATTTCCACTCAATAAGATGCTGAACTTCCTCACTTTTCAATTTTTCTTTCCTCCTGTTTCTATGAAAGGACAGATTCAAATTAATACATGTGAAGGTCATGAGTCACCTATTTCATGTAGTTACATCTGTCAGGAGAGAAACCTTTCAGATAATTCAGTCTATGTGTGTGCAATATAATCTGTGTAGCTTGTGACCACTGAGGTTACACTTATGTTGAGAGATTACAATTTTTTCTCTTTTTTTTTTTTTTTTTTTTTTAATACAGATGTTGATATAATTTCCTATTAATTCTGTTAAGTGATGTAAGGAATTGATAACCTAGATTCTCCAAATGTTTGCTTTAAACCTTTAAGTGATCAGCACAAAAATGTCAGTAGCCAGTAGAATATTTCAGCTTTGTATTTTACAAATCTGTTGTTCAAATATCACGTAACTGCAAAAATTAAAGCAACATCTAAGCTTACCTGTTGTAATATGTCACTGTGTGATCTGCCTGGTCTCTTCACTGCTCTTGTAAATCCAAATTGTCCATCCTCAGACTTCAAGTTGTCTAAAACCTGCAGCTACATTTTTTTTCTTTTCCCAACAAATAACACTGTTTGACTGCATTTATAAAAAATTTGGATTTGAAGGATATCAAAAGCCAGACTCTGCAGGCTTTTTTTAGTAGTCACTCGTGGTTTTAACTTATTTTCTTTCAATATGGTATTATCTTTATTAAAAGGAAGTAATGGATTATTAAAATATATATCAATAAAAGGAGGATACAAGCATTCTGTAGAGAGGGAATAGCAGCTTTATTCTGTTATATTCCCACTGAAAATGTCCCATTTGTTCCTGAGTCGAGGGCTTTTTCTTACTATTGTTAAAAAAAATAGAAGGAAAGTTTTCATCTACTTTTGTAAGTAGATTTTTTTTTTTAAGTAGGCAAAGAAACACCAAAATCAAATGTAACATTTGGATCCCACTACAACAGTGGCTAGCTCACAATCTGTAATGAAGAGGGCATAATAGAATTTTCCTGAATGTAATAAATTTCTCCTAATGATTGAATTATCATTTGTATTTCATATTTTAAGAAATAATTTTTGTTCTTTGTTGAGTGTTCAGTGTCATCTTTCCTTTTGTCAAAAAGTAAATTAAATAGCTCAAAGGAGCTTTGTGCAGAAGTGTTTGCTCCTTTATTCTGTTCCAGAATGTTGGGAATACAGATAGCCTCCTTTCTTTGCAACAGCAAGTTTAATAACTTTGAGAACGTAAGAAGGATAGTTGTGAGCAAAGACAAAATGCAAATAATATGGCTAAGGGCCCGGCTGGGGAATAACTAGCACAAGTGTGAGCCATTACTACCATGTCAAGCTTTGTTAAAGTAATTTCAAACTCCAAAATATTTATTTTAGGATTGATTTGGAAAAGTCTGAAAAAATAAAATAAAACTGGGCCATTTGTTACTACTTTGCTGATAATATGATAAACAAATCAGTTCTTTCCTGCATTCATCAGAGATGGGTTCAAGCTGCTTATCAGTAGAAATTACAAAAGGAGTGCTTTTCCTATTTGGGCAAGACATTACACTAATATCTTGTAATGTACAAATAGCAAAATATTTATGAAACCATTGTTGCTTCTGTTTGTTCTCCTTTGAAATGACATAACAAGAATTATGGGAGGCAGGCACATAAACTGTCAAATCCACAAACTGTAGGACTTTAGGGACCTTAGTTCAGACTCTCCATAATTTACTAACCTCTTATCAGCTACCACCTAATTTCGGAGGTATGCTGCCTAAACTGTCTAGATAATTTTTTGTCAGTACTAACTTCTATTGCCAGACTTCTAATGCTGTGAAAAACATTGAGTGCAATGACCACAGTGGGATTGACACAGTCCAGAGAAACTTGCTATGTTGAGTGAATGGATACGGTCTGAAAATTCATGTTGTACCAAGAATGGCACTAGTTCCACATGCGGTGATCCAGCATTTAGAGTTACTTAGAACATTCTTCAACAACATCATTTAAATTTATGATATTTACACAGCTTCCCTGAAACCCTTGGTCAGTGAGGGTATCAAGGTCTTAAGTCATTTTTATCTCTTTTTAGCCAAATGAGAGATTTAATAATGGGACACATATCACAAATGAATGCTCAACATCCCTCCTTCTTCAGGGCTTTTGTGTGAAGACTAATAGGGCAGGCAAACTTTTCTTTTAGTGTATCAATCACAGCAGACTCTGTTGGAAGCAAAATAATTAGCATGAAACTTGCCTCTGAGCTGCAGTATGAACTTCAGCTCAGAATGTCTCAGTAATGTCAGGATGTGGTTAGTTGAATTCACACAGCTTTTGCACAAACTTGATTCTGCAGTGAGTGTTATCACTAGAAAACTAGGCAATAAGACACTTCAGCTACAGTCATAGGTGAACAGGAATTTTGTGGAAAGAGATCTGAAAGTATTCAAGTGATAGTGAAATCCTTTAGCTGTAACTGAAAATATTATATAAGAGTTCTAGAAAGTTTTGTATTACTACACTTTATATTCTACTTAAAGAAATCTAGCAGTATGACACTACTCTAAAGATCTGCTATACCTATAGAGCCCCTCTCCATACCAAGACTTGGGCTGTTGTCCAGCCATTCAAGTTTAGAACTTCCTCCTCAAGAATGTATCTGAACCTTTATTAAATTTCAGTGACAAATTTACACCGACTCACTGAGCAATGGAAGAGAGCTAAGACAAGTCATTAAGATCCAGAACGTTCCAAATATTTAGGCATCTCGATGTCATTGATTGCAGTGACAATCATGTGTCAGATGTGCTGAAGGATTTGCAGTGTGGCAGAAGAACCTTTGGACAACAACAGTGATACCTGAATCCTTCACCCAGGAGATCTGAGTGTGAGGGTTATGTGAATGTGGCTACTATCATTATCACTTTCCTAAGCTGTTCAAAAGTCAATCAGGAAGGTCAAAGTAAATAAATTTTCACACAGTGTTTCCATTTCAAGCATTCAGTCTTGTCCAGTAAAAAAAAAAAAAAAAAAAAAAAAAAAAAAAAGCACTGTTTGTTTAAAATAAGAGCATGGATCATATTCTAGCAGCACCAAAACCTACATTGCTCATAATGTTGTCAGCACAGACACAAATAATCATTTTGGGAGATACGATTTAATTTTCCTTTCCTAATCAGCTCCAAAGGAATAAGCAGGAAGAATAGCTTAGGTACCTTCTTCCTCCTTATCGCTTGCGACAGAAAGCTTTATGGGCATCTATGCTGTTCCTACTGTCCTCTAGACTCTGTCAGTTTGGGTGAGACAGTAGAGGTGGAAGGTACACAGCAGAGTGTTGACAGCTCTGCTTGGCTGTGTTATTTTTCCCCATGTGTAATACCTGAGATGTCGCATTGATAAAACTTTCTTTTCATGGCATTCCTTTATTTCCTGAGTTATACTGACTGCCCTTCAAAACTATGGCCTGGAGGTAAATTAGTAGTGTCTACTGGGCCTACTTTAAACAAAACTACCAGAAAGATGCCTCATGAAAGCATCCTGTATGGTATCACACTGCCAAAAAATAGGCTATCCTGCTCAAGATACAAGCTCAGTCAAACTTGGCTACATTTCAAGACTATAGAATTATGATATTGCCCTCCTTCATGGTAAATCCTACTTAATGCAATCATTGCTTAGTGAGGTGTTCCACATTCTGTGATCCAAATGCTCAGAACTAATACTGTTGTATATTAAACTGTAATCTAAATTATAACTGCTTCAGGGATCGCTTCAGACTCTGATTACAGGTTGCACTACCAAAAATCAGTGATACAGGTGTTAAATTATCATGATAATGGTCTCACGGTGTAGAGAAACAGCCCAGAATATATTTCAGTTGCTGTTATAGTTTCATAACACTCCAGAAGATCCTTTAGCATGGAAGTGAGTTAAATCTTCCTGTTTTCAGAACTGTAGACAGCTGGTGACCTCCTCTCTCCTTGCATTATTATACAGCATTCTAACTTTAGTGGAGATTAAAAATAATTATCATAATAATGATATTTATTACAGCAATTCAGATCTACTTTGGAACTCATCAGGTAATATGAGTTACATTTAAAAACAGAGACTTAGGAATAAGCCAACAGGAAAAAAATAAAATGGTGTGAAAGCTATCTAACCAAAGTTTAGATAGCTGCTTTGTATATCTACTTCTGAACTAGTTACATTTGGGTCTTTTATATATATCAAGAGGGAAATAAAAGAATTTACTGAGCACTATTCTCCTGACCTATTTTAGACAATTACTTTACTGGGAGATGAATTGAGTCCAGGAGTTTTTATTTCCTTCTAGTGACTACAAATGAAGTTGAAGGTGACTGCTCTGGATGCAGATGTATTTATCAGGCCAGGTGATTCTCATTCACAGAATACCTATCAGTACTTTTAAAAGATAGGGGCCACTGCAGGGTCAATCCAGTCCAGCTGTGTGGAAAGGAGTACTGTGGTGAGACCACTAAAACTTCACAAAATCAGAAGTATTTACTCTATACTGGGTAGTTTTGGTGGGAAGGGGAGAGATAAAGGCCTTTAGCTTAATAAAACCATGTTAGGAGTTAGGTGGCCTCACGGTGTTCCAGCTGAACTGCTTTCAGCACCTGAAAGAGCATCACTGACTGTACAGAGCACTGCCAGCACTGGTTCAGACTTGTCCTAACACAGCTGTGCTTTATCTACACTGATATGTCTCTGAGTCTGGCACTGAGGCAACTGGCATGGGACAACTATAGTTTTTACGCTATTACCCATATAACTACTGTGTTGCTTTCTAAACAGGCTGGCACATTCAAACATCCTGTAACCCTTGGCCCACTGTATTTTTAAACCTGGTGAAAATACAAGGGGTAGTGTCAATTAGCCAAAATAATTCCTGAGACTTTCCATCGATTTCATAGAAGAGAGAGTGTCAGGGCCTTGAGGGCGCTGGCAGGTTTTACTGCTTGTGCCCAGACCCCATCAGTGTTTCCTCCCAGCCTGCCCATGGCCCAGGACCCCCATTTCAGCCCCAGCTTCCCCAGCAGAGAAGGAATCTTCTTATAGTTGCTGCTAAAGCTGCTGCAGAACAAGAACCTGAAAACAGATTTTCTGTACCAAAAATGCTTATGAGAATCAAGGTGGACACAGTTCAACTGAAAGTTGGACTGTAGCTGCATAAAGGTTATGGGCATGTCATGTGTTCTTATGGGTTGGATTTTGCCTTGTAAAAGAACAAATAAGCCCCTAAATCCCTTCACTGAATGAACAATTGAATGTGAATATTTGCAGCTACCAATTAGCAAAACAATAGTGGAAAGTAATCCAATTTCCTATTTTCTTTCAAGAATTCTTGCAAGAATTGTTAAATATGTTAACAGCTCAAGGAGGATCAGAGACAAATTGGACTGTTACTTGATGATGTCAGTCACCTCACAAATAAGGACATAGACAAAGCAGAGATGTTTAATGCCTTCTTTGCCTCTGTCTTTAACACATGCTGGGCTCTGGGACTCACGGAGCCCTGTGTTGGAAGACCATGACTGAAACTCTCAGCCAACTCTGAACTTGTTCAAGACTTACTGCTCCAGCTGGATGCACATAAATTTATGGGGCCTGATGGGATTCATCCAACGGTACTGAAAGAGCTGGCTAATGTTTATTGTGGGACCTCTCTCTGTTAATTTGCAACAGTCTTGAGAGAGACTGGAGAGGTCCCAGTCAACTGGAAGCTGGCAAATGTTCCAATTTTCAAGAAGGGTAAGAAGGAAGACCCTGGTAATTACACGCCTGTCAGTCTGCACTTCAGTGCCTGGTAAAATTATAGAGAAGGTTAACCCGGAAGGTACTGAAAAACACAAGAGACTGCAGTCATTGGTAATAGCTAGCATGGTTCACAAAGAGAAAGTCCTGCTTAACCAACTTAATTTCCTTTTATGACAAGGTCACTCTTCTAGTTGACCAAGGGAAGCTAGTTGATGTGGGTTTTATTATTTTAGCAAAGTTTTTGATACTGTCTCTCACAGTAGCCTTCTGGACAAAATGTCCAGCTTACATCTAGAAAAATTCATAATATATTGAGTGAGCAATTGGCTGATGGGTTGGACTCAAAGAGTTACAGTGAATGGGGTTAGATCACCAGTGAGATTCCCCAGGGCTCGATTTTAGGGAGAGTGCTCTTTAATGTCTTTATAAATGATCTGGATGCAGGATCGAATGTTACATTAAATTTGCTGATGATATTAAATTAGGAGGAGCTGTGGACTCTGTCGAGTGTAGAAAGCCCTTACAGAGAGTTCTGGATAGAATAGAGAGCTAGGGAATCACCAACCATACAAAAATTAACAAAAGCGAGTGCAGGATTTTGCACCTGGGATAGGGCAATCCTGCTTATACATAGAAACTGGGGGACAAGAGACCAGAAAGCAGCCCTGTGGAATGAAATCTGGGGGTTTGGGCTGATGGCAAGTTGAATATGAGTCAACAGTGTGCCCTGACAGCCAAAATGGCTGACCATGTCCTGGGGTGCACCACATACCTAGATGGTCAAGGGAGGTGATTGTCCCACTCTACACTGGCCCCATCTCCAGTACTGTGTGCAGTTTTGGGTGCCTCGGTATAAGGACATCAAACTCTTTGAGTGTCTCCAGAGCAGGGTGACCAAGATGGTGAAAGGCCTCGAGGGTAACACTTATGAGGAGTGTCTGAGATCACTTGGTTTGTTCAGCTTGGAGAAGAGAAAACTGAGGGGTGACCTCATCACAGTCAACAACTTCCTCAAGGAGGCAGCTGGGGGCAGGTGCTGACTCTTCTTTCTGGTGACCAGTGATAAGACATGAGGAAATGGAATTAAGCTGCATCAGGGAAGTTCAGTCTGGACATTAGGTAAAGGTTCTTCACTGAGAGGGTATTTGATCACTGGAACAGGCTCCCCAGGGAAGTGGTCACAACTCTAAGCCTGTCAGAGTTCCAAGAGTGTTTGGACGACTCTCTCAGTCATATGATTTATTTTTAGGTAGTCCTGTGAGGAACAGGGAGTTAGACTTGATGATCCTTATAGATCCCTTCCAACTTGAGATATTCTATGATTCTATAATTATATGAATGAGAAACTAGTATGGAAACTACACTGGTGTACTAAAACTTAGGTGTTAATAAGCCCCAAATGTAAAAATGCTTTTCATGCTAAACCTGATTTATCATCAGTCATTTACTCCTAGATTTTTTGCCAATATGAATTTCCAGCAATCTAATACCCTTTTTAATACTAATATATTTACACACTTGCTGTGAAGGTGTTCACTTTGCTTATTTTTGACACCGAAATTTTAGGTCCCTGTATTATCCACGAACAAGGTGGGGTAACAATACCAATTTAATTAATTGGAAGATGGATACAAAATTGAGTGTGTTGTCTGTGGAAGTGTTTAATTTAAACTTATTGTCACTGAGGTCATTTCAGTCTATTGAAATAGCTCATAATGCACAAAGCAAGACAAACTCAACAAGGGAAAGAAAGAAGATTAAGCAGAAAGGGAAGAGAAGGATTACCTAAAGATTTTCTGTGGTGAAGAGAAAGCTTTGTGCCTTGTAAAATGTGAGATCTGGCTTACAACACAACACAAGACACTCATGTATCACATGTGCACATGTACAGACATTAGTAGCACTGACCTAGAGGCCATCAATACTTTCCGACTTCCCACTCAGTAGCAGAATTTCTAATTCAGTTCTTTTCAGAATAATAACTAAAGAAATGGAAACTTTAATTAAAGAACATTAAAGTACATCTTTTCTTCTAATAGGCAGCACCTGCAACACATGAAAATGATTTGTTAGGATTGCTAGATTTTTCTAATGTTACAGAGGCAACTGACTGCACCCATATGCCCATTTAATGTGTCTCCCAATGAACAAATACATAGGATTTGCAAGATGATTCATTCATGAAAAAGAAGGGAAAATGAGTCATCCCTTAAAAAATAAAACTGTTTATAATGTTCAATAGTGCATTATAAACATTAGTTAATGATCTCAGAAGAGATCTACACCAGTGCTGGACAAGATAATTAAGACTGCAGATTTAATAGCTTTGGCCTTCAGAATATTTAACATAAAACCATTTTGTAAAAATTACCTCAATGACATATCTAGATGATACTTTATCTTGAGCTGAATACCAAAAATTACATTCTTCCATTTCTATGAGTATATGGCTATGCTACAGAATGCTAAATTATTACAGCCAGTTTCTCACACCTGCAGAAATAAAATACAGTTTTCACCATTTTTATTCTGTTATGGAGAAAACTTCTGGGTTTATTCCAGATTTCTAGATCTAAATCTATCTAGTGACATAATATACAGCTCTCGGAAACAACTGTTACAGTATATTTCCTCAGACTGCATCCAATGTAAGGGCCTGGTTACTGTTAAGGATAATTCACATTTGTAAGACTTTGAAAGCATAGAAACTCCCATGACAGAGAAGACAAATTGGAACAATAGTGTGTTGCAACTTACACAGCATCTACCATCCAAGGCACCTAAGGGCCATTAAAATTCGTAATTAAATCTTCCAAAAAGTTCTTATGAAGTAAATAGTTTTATTATTCCTGTTCGACAAATGAGCAAACTGAGGCACAAAAATAACAATTAATTTACTCAATGCCACAGACAAATTAGTGCAGCAAATCAATACAGACCTATGGTTTGAGTTCATGAGTCTGAATCCTATTTCAGTACTTTGAGCAATAAATCTCACATGCTTCCTTTTATTAAATTACACTTTGTATTATTATTATTGTTGTTGTTGTTGTTGTTGTTGTGATTAGAGGGAAAGGAAAGTTTTCTCAATTATAAATGAATAATTCTCCAGAGAACCAATAATGATAAAACTGAAGTCTGGACACAGGACTGAAAACCCTGAAGCTATTTCCACAGAGAAATTCCAGAATACTGTCTGTTCGTCCTGTAATAAATTACCAGCATGACACACTGTGATAAGAGCCAGAGTTTATAACCTAATTTCCATTTTTCAAAATAGTTTTGTAGGTCATCCAGCAAGTGGTTGAAAGCTAAGTTAACAATTCCTGTAGGTCAGTACAGTTTAGCAAGGGGAGAAAAAGATAGAAGTGGAACAAGAAAGCCATTCACACTCACTGATTTCTCACATTCAGTGAAGGATGCTGGTGTCCAGAAGCACTGATCAGAGAAGAGATGATCTGCTACACAATATTTTGTGAACCTTGGTTGACTCTTTGTTCACAGTGAGTGGGAAGGATTAGAAACTGATCCTATAGATCAACAGCTGTGACTCGGAATCTGCACTAACCCTGATGTCTGCTATTTCCTAGGATCAGTTCACTCTTCCAAGGACAGACATTGGACTTCGGATGAAATGCCAAATAAAGTCCCGCTTTAAAATCGTGTAGAAACTACAGCACAGGCTAAAGACAGACATAATGGAAACAGGCACTGTGCAAGCTCCCAGTGCAAGCCTACCAATATGGCTTATTTCTGTTTTATAAAAGACTTTTTATTGCAGCTCTTCTCACTGTGGATTGCAAGATTTCCTCTGTTACACAGAAGAAAAATATAATTTAAAATACAAAATCTCTATCTGGTATCTTCCTGGTGCCCTTCAGATGCTTCCTCGAAGTCTTAGTACTAATGTTAATCAAATCCTCACATGGAAACACATGGAAATCTATTGTTTATAATAAATGTTCCAATTTGGGTTACATTTGAAAGACAAATAATGCAACTTTTCTTTGGAAGGCCTTCTGCTATCTTTGAATGCAACAGAACATAATGAAGAGAATGTTCTTCACCTAATAAATTAAAATATTTTATTATGCAATGTATTTAAGATTAAAAGAATACCAATCATCAAAAGTGTCTGAACAAGAACTTTTAACTTTACAAGAAGAGAATGTTGTGACTTTCCTCTTTTCTTAGTGAAGAAAACCTGGTGACTGGGCCATTTCTGGCATGACCTGTCATACAAATTCCAGATTAATTTAACGGGTTTATCTGCATGTAAGCAAAAGCAAAGTTTATCAAAATAAAAGTATTTCAATCATTCAACACCAAAGTTAGTGAGATTTTTTATCTAATGAATTAGTCAGAGTTCTGTCTGCTCTTGCAAAACAAGAATGCATCTTATGCATTTTTTCGCTTATTCATCCTTGCTGAGTGCTTTACTTTGAACGTTCTCTTGACGGGCATCTATGTGCAGTTATGATTTTTTCCTTATGACTCCATCGGTGTATTTCAGCTGAGAAGGCAATTAGATACTTTTTGTGATTGACCCGTTCTCTGCTGACATTAATCTGTTTATTTACCCCATATTTTCTCTTCATTTTCTAATAAATATTTTTAGAACAGCCACTGTTGACCTAAATGATTATTGCTTTTGTTCTGCCCCATTTCTTTTATTAATGTGTCCCTTCCATCTATTTAGGGTGCTTTATAAGGGTGGGTTTATGATAATTTTTTATAAATCATTGTATTTTTAAAAAAAATTATTTTATATTTCCTATATAAATATATAGGAAATATAAATTTATATTTCCTATATAAATATATAAGAAATGTACCAGGGTTAAGGTTATGCTTTATTACATCTATTGGTACTGCTAATAATTATTGACATTATCATCTCTTTTTAACTTACTACAGATGTTTATCCAAAAGGCACTGATACTTTCTGCCGTAAACAGGAAGATTTGGTTTTTATATAAATATGTGAAAAAAAAGTTCTGCCTGTGTTCTTCTGTGTTTGGTATTTCTCAACCAGTTTGCATAGTTTTCCTGTATGTGAAAATATTAATATTGCATGATATATGGCTCACCACCTCCAAGAAAAATACATTGCACATCAAATAGTCTGCAACAATAATATAGTAGTTTACAACCCATGTCAAAAAATAGTGCCTAAATCCAGCACTAATGTATTCCTAGGGGCATGAATGTCAGAGCTAGAGCACAGACAGTCTTCTGTTTTGTAAAGCAAATGCTTTTAAGCATATCTGGCATTCTTTTTTACATAATTAAGAGAAACAAAGCAACATGAAATCCTGAACATTCTGTAATGCTAATTAATAAACACAAGATAACAAATCAGCAATTCAATACCATTGTTGTGCTTTTGACTAGTTGGTGTTGTCCCTCTAATTAATACCATGTCATGTTTTCATGCTTCATGTATTCATGAAGCACTTGCTGTGCCAAGTAGTCTTCATCCATTCAATCACTTCCCTCAGGGGTTAACAATTTCAGTTTCAGTGTGTTTTGAATGATAGTGTTCATATTCTGATTTCAAAGGACATTTTTTTTCTTTCTTTGAGTATTATGTGATCATTTTTTTTACAAGGCAAAAAGATACCTGTGGTTTTACTGAAATTATATAAATTTAGGAAACCTATTTTTGTTAAATCAATGGGCTTATTTTATTTGGATAATAGAAAGTGCTATGGTCCGAGGCACAAATATCTGCAGCCATACATGGAAAATTATTTTAAGAACAGTGTTTCATCAGCTAATAAAGTGTTATCTTTCTTATAGATAAAACATTCTAGTTTCACATAAAGTTGTGAAATCTGTCCATGAAGCTTCATGAGAAGGTAAATCTTCAAGGACATAAACACTCCATGTGATAAAAACGTAACAGAATATAGATATGTCAGAAGCATCACAAGATGGAAGAAATAGGAATTTGAGCAGAGAGGTTGCAGAGGGCAACATGGAAATAAGATCATATCATTATACTAACAGATTGAATGTAATCTCAATATGAAAGCTTATGAATATAATTCCCAGCAGAAGAGAAAATTCTGACCCTCATACTTGCATAAAAGGAAAAATATGTTCAGTATAATGCTTTCAGTGGGACAATGAAAAATACTACCCATTCTGAAATGAGAAACCTCTGTTTAACAATTTCAGACAGCTTATACTATTTTAGTCAAGTTTCTAAGACTGAATTCAAGCTACAAATAACTTTTTAGGAAATATTTTTATATCTATTTACCACAGACTACAGTATTAAAACATTCTCAGGCTGTTGCAGACTAACAAAAAACATTTTTTTCAGTGCAACACATATGCAAACACTCATACATACTCATTACATTTCTTTCTGCAGCATTGACAAATTCTGATTTTTTTTTTTTTTAATATTTCGTTGGTTTTGCTTCTGGCAAAGTTTGTGGTATGATGAAGCTGATTCATGAACTGTGGGAGCTGTTAACATCAGGTTGATAAAATTCCAGTCTATACTGGTAGATCTGTGCAGCCCTCACCAAATTATGCAGCCTAGGAAAGCACTGGCCTGCACACACAGCTCGACTTGGATGAAGGGTGGATTTTCATGGGGGAGGAAACACCTTTAGACATGTTCATTAGCTCTGCAAATGGGCAATACATTGTCAGCTTCTCATAACTTCAGGGCTGTAGTTCCATCATCCAAATAGTTTTATATTGTGCTGTTGATTCAACAGTGGAAAGGGAGTGCATGATATAGCGAGGAATAGCCAACTGAGCAAAACCACAGTTTGTCTTGTTGTGCTTTAGAAAGTTCAAGATAAAAGAAAAAGCTACCTGGAGGAACGGGACAGGTAATGTACAAGAGGAGGAAAGATAGCTGAAGGTAAAGAAACAGTAGAACAAGGACACCCAGAGGGAGAGTCTGGTCCACACAATTCTAGACATCACACTGATGTGAAATATCAAAGTAGACTTCCTTTTATACACTACTGTAGCAATTTTCTTTTTCAAGGTGGCAATATCAGATTGTAAAGAATGTTAGGATGTATATGTCAACTTAAATTCTACTTTGCAAGTGCATGTGAATGTGTGTATGTATAAAAATATCTCTCTGATTCTTTGTTTATATTACATACGTGTATATATTTCTGCATTGCATAATCCATTTTCTCACAGCTTTTTCAGAGAACAAACATGAGAGATGTCTAACAGATTAGAAAGGCACCTCTCTATTCATTGGTTGTGGCAAAGCTAGATGGCTACTTTTAACTAAATACCCAACTGTTTCATAATTCAAATGAGCTGTGAGCACATAAACTGAGCTCAGACTCCTAACTAGACAAATTTGTACATCTGTATAATTATTTAAACAGATGTGAAAGAAAAGTTCTGACTTTCTGCTCAATAGCTAGGAATAATTGTTATAGATTAATGAATTTGCACTAGTGTAAAAAAGAAACTAGAATTCAGAAGCAGAATTTAATTTTTCTATTCTTATACTGTTGTTCACAAATAAATTTCTTTTTGTTGCATTAAATTTGCTTTTGTATTAAAAATGTAAAAGATTGCTCATAGTTTTTTTTTAGAATTAGTTACAGGAAATTAAATTAATTTCTGGTGTAGCTATTTTTTCCACTTATATGTCTTTGTAATAAAGGGTTTTTTTCCCCCTTTGTATTTCTGAATATAGTACAGAAGTCTAAATACATTCCTTCTATAACACATGAATAAATTAACCTCCAAAGAAATCATTGTATCATAGGAAGTACAAGCTATAGTTGAAAATGGACCGTGATAAAATTGCTATCAATTATTCTATACAATACATCTGATTTTGTGATGATGTCTGTACTAGAAATCCATTGTCAACTGCTATAGATATTCTAGTCTGGACATGTATAAATTATAGTTAAAAAGAAAAGCTAAAAAAATGGAAATTGAACAGAAAGAACGAGGTAAAAACTTCCTGCTTGAACTGACCATTGCTACCAGCATCTTAAAAAAAGTAATTAATAAAAAAGTGATGTAGCAAGAATTAGTAGCAGGAATTCTACCTCCTCTTCTTTTTTAGCAACTTTAACTTTAGACACCTTTATATGGGACCTCTGCAGAGAGTTGTGCCCTTTTCTGATCACTGAGAAGGATGAAAGGAAGTGATAATTTTTTACTGGCTTGACACAGAAAACCTCAAAGAACACGGAAGAAAAAACCTCACAAAATACAATGTACACGCTGCACATAAAGAGCCCTCCCAAAGGCATTGGAAAGACTGAAAATTCACAGAGATTTTAACTTGATGCTTGCGAGACAATGCTGTCCAACTCTGACAGCGTAATGCAATAGGAAGGATAGTGTAATTCTGCCTAAGATTCACATATCTGCCTTAGAAGTAAAGTTTTGTAATACTTTTTTATCAAAATCTGGCTACAACATGCAATTGAGTGCAATGCAGGTAATTCCAAAGCAGCTTCCAGAGTGTCCAGAAGTCCACACAGTGCAGAGCTACAGAAGAAAGCAATGCCAAATTGGGTCCCCAAAGCAGAATAGTGCTGTATCTGCAGTAGCTAGCCTGGCCTCTTACAGCTCAGACAGAACACCAGAAATGTGCTAGATTGACTCTGAAACTGAAAATTAAATTTTTATAATTAAAAAATTAAAATACTTTATCTGAAAAATAAAAATGCTTGGCTGATTGAAACATTTAATTCAATATATTTAAACACTAAATCAGAGTTTTAAACCACTGAAATAATTCAGATATCACAAAGATGCATTTTTCCATTTTGGCTTGGCTATACTGCCCCATTGCATTCCCATGGCCACTTTATTTTCTAAAGCTACAATAGGAAAAGACAAAGATAAGATGAGGCAAAACTGAAGATGCAATAAAAATAGGAGTGAATGACAGCTTGAGACACCTGTATTTCAACTGGCAGTAGCTGGTCAGAAAAGTGAATGCCAGACCCTCACAGAAAATATGTTTTTTCTCCAGATTTTAATGTAACGCTTTTATGTTATTTTTTTAATAGCTCACTATAAAAACATAAATAAAATAAATGTGTTATGCAAAGCCACAGAGACACCAAAACAAAATGGAAGTTGTTTATATAACAACTGTAGCAAAATTGAGAATGAATGTTGAGTCAAATGTACCAGAGCAGGAGACAATTCTTTTATGTGTGCAGAGAAGCTTGAAAAATTTTTTGAGTTAAATGTTCAAGCATTTATGAAACAACAAATGATTCTGGATTTTAGAAATGTCTGAAGCTATTATTCTCAGTTCTGCCCCTCAAATTACCCCAAATCTTCTCTGTTCCATATATGCGCATCAGTACCCTGCACATTGATAGGGATGAAAATAGCTTCATTTTCTTCTATTTTTTTTTTAGTCTTTCTTCTTTCAAACCTCACTGCAACCAGATGGGTGAAACTTAAACCCAACAGAAACTGAGAACAGAATATTCTGCAGAAACTTTAACTGTGACCCTTTATGTTTATTAACTGTTTATTATTTTCTCTCACCTGGTTACAAGCTCTTAGACAACTAGAAATCAGTTTTGTGTATTTGGGTGTATGTTTGTCTTTAGTTTGTCAGACTCTACAACTAACTTCTGTGAAAGACTTCTCAATAGCTTTTGGCAGGTTGAGAAACAAAGTCTAGAAGAGTGAATGCTTCATTCAGAGTCACAGTGACTTACTTAGGTAGAGGATCACTGCTAGAACTTGCAAATACTTATTTTACAAATGGGGATTCACTATATAACAGTACAGAAATGTGTCCTGTACAATTTTTTCTGTATATACTTATATAGATAAATTGTCAGCTTTGCAAAAAGCTATAAAGCAAGATATAGAACTGAAATTTTTTTTCTTAAAAAACCGCCACTGCTCATTTAAAGCTACTTTCACCTAGAGTTTTTATTTGTATACCACAGTTAAAAAAATCCTGGGAAGAGATTTTGTACCATCAGTGTTTCTTTCATATTTAATTTAATTTAAGCATACTAGTAATCTGACTAGTAATAAAAGAAAGTCCATTGATCTAGTCACACCAGTAAACAACAGAAAAGTAAAGAATAATTGTGACATGGAAATAAAAAATTACAGAAAATCAACATATGAAATCATATTGTCTTTGTCCTCTACTATACTATCCACGAGTCAAATACAGTTGATTAGAGTTGCCTTTGCTTTTGGTAGCAGACTTTTGAACAAACCATGTTTAAAGGTCCCAAAGGACCCCGCCACTCAAATGGGACTCCCCAGTTATACCTCCTAAACTGATTGTGATAGTTTCTTTTTCCTTTGTGCAACAAGAGACGCAGGGACATAGAGAATCTCTATGTCTAGTAAGAATTCAGGCATTGAAAAACCTGCTATTTTCTTTATTCTTAATTTGCTTTTTAAACAGTTTGGAAAGTCTTATGTTTCAGTCGAAGTATTTGGGTTGAAACTTAAACTCTCAGAAGTTTTGCATATACACAGTCTTCCTGATAATGTTCCTTCTCACCACTCCAAGAAAATATTCTATCAAAAGCACATTTTAACTGTTTAACTCCAACAAATTCTTTACCCTTGAGATAAGGGCATTCACAAGGAACCAGCTGAGTACAAAAAAAGTGTATGACTGCTGAAAGACATGCTAAACTTGTAGATCTAGTGATCAAAAGGTTGGTCATTTATTTCTGGGAAAGGATGGAGATGTTGAGAAAAGTGTGAGAGAGAAAAAATGCAATATGCCCATCCTTGTGACAACCTGATTCAGAGAAAACCCTGTGAGAGGAATCTTGTAGAGATCCCCATCTCCAGAAGAGCCATCTGTGCTTCTTTTTATTTACAGCTATTTCTGTTTTCCTCACTGTAGTGTAGTTTCTGAGCCCATTATTTTATCAATAACAAAGGTCTTAAAATTTTCCCAACATGTGGACCATATTTTCAGAAGATGATTTTCTAATAGACACTTTCCTTAGCTGTGATCAATAAGAACCTTAGGACAACTCTAGAAATTGCTTGTAGGGGTAAAGCATGTTAACCACGCTCATATGCAACTGAGATATAAGTGTTTTGTCCTTATGGAACAAGTTAGTCATACTGTCTGATTCTGTTCATTGTTTAATCTCTCACTCCCATCTGCTCTATTTCCTTCTCTTTCCTGGCTTCCCATATCGTGAATGTTCACCATCTAATCTCTGTTTCTGCCTTCTCTTTCTCAACATCATTCGTTTTTTTCACTTCAGTAGCAGTAGTGGAATAAAAATACCTTTTTTTCCTGCTATTAATTCTTCTGTGTTATCCCAGAGATTCTGAGAAATAATCTATGTGAATGTACGAGGGGGGAAAAAAAAAAAAAAAAAAAAAAAAAAAAAAAAAGCTCTCTGGATAAGTATGATTAGAACATATTTTCTCTGAGTGTTTATTTAAAGATATTTTAGCATATTAGGGAAACGAAGCCATCAAACCTGCATTTTCATTACTTTCTCAGTGATTTTACATCTTCAGGGATTCAGCATGTTCAGATTATAGGTAAGTACTATGGTAACTCTAAGTATACAAGTAAAAGTAACTCAAGGTAAATAGTGTAATGATTATCTTGCAGTTGAAAATGTGCTTTTCCTGAGGAAAAAACAGAACAGTTTATCTCAGTTGCTCTGGAGGAGCTAATCTCTCTTCACTGGTACTGTAGGGAGCCTTGTTGGATTACCTCTCTAAACTAGACACTAGGTTCATGAAACTGGTTCTGCCCAAGGCATGAATGAGCTCATGGGATCAGGCCCTGGAGCTATAGGTTGTGCACTGTATGAAAGCAGAATATGAAAGCAGGGACACATGACATGTCCTTCCATTCTAAAGAAATTTATTTAAACTCACAGACTATTAAAATGAGGTGAGCACAAAGGGTTTCATAAAGCTGTATAGAGCTGTGTTTCAGGAAAACTCCCCAGTGATTTTGCTAAGGATTTGTCAGAGGTTGATCATGGTAAAAGAAATTTAAACTAAGCAGAACAGATGTCATGTAAGCCCATTGCAGAGGATTACTAAGCAACAGACAGAGCATTGAAACAACTGCAGTGAGAATGATGAAGAATTTCTTGATGGACGCTCCACACAGCTGTGTGGTACATGTAGAGTAGGCCTGATGCATTTTCATCACTTCACCTTCGTCGTGCTGGCTTTTGCAAACTCTAGCCTCAGGGTGTGTCCCTGTGTGGTCAAGCCTTAAGCAGCACACTTGCTGTGAACACAAAGATTAAAAAAATGTAAAGAAAGTATCAAATATATCTTATGGACAATTAAAGAAAGATATTAAAAATATGTTAAAGCAGCTGTTATGTATAGAACAATACCTGCAGAATCCATGTATTGAATGGTTAGAAAGGCTGCATTTATGACTGTAGAAGTGTTCATAACAACAAAACTTTATTCGAATATTATATTTCAGTTTACAATACTGCTCTTTTCATTCCAATTTATTTCTATGTGAGTAGCCAGGGAAAAATGAACTGTTCATCATTTTCATTCAAAGAAAAGTGTTTTTTTTTCCATAGCCACTGAATATCAGGTCATTTGTAATCGTTCCCACTCATTTGTAACATGTTACACTTTTCTAGAAGCTATTTATACATGACTATATTATATAGCAGTATGAATTCTATAGGAGTTATTCAACAAAAATTGTCCTCAGTTACATCTATGCCACTTCAGTCAAAGAATCTTCACCTTGGTAAATAAAAAGTAGAATCTCACTTAGTGTATTTGTCATTGTGGTCAATGTCATTTTTAAGCAAATCCAGAGCATTATATTGAATTTTACTTCTACACTGAAGGTTTTCTGAGACACTTTTTCTTTTTCCTTGGGGTAGTTCTGTGGTTGCTAGTCACGAAGTATTCTTACTTATTTTCTTGTTGTCTTGCCTTGAAGTCCTGTTGATTTGCTTTGCAGGCATCTATACCCACAGCAAAGTCAGTATGGACAAGGATATGATTAGAGGATAGGTATTTTGTGTGGAATCAGACATATATACACCTCTGAGGTAGCTCTGAAAACAACTATATGCATTGCTATTCTGTCCAACAGAGGTGTGAATCCACAGACTTGTCCATCAAGCATGTGCTGTAGTATCTATAAAGGCATACTTATTTCAAAGCCATTATGGATATGTCTCTTGATGCACAGGTATGGAAGACAAGAAAACATCATATCTATGGTTTCCTGCTGAAAGAATATTTTGTGTAATATCAGGAAACTTTTTAAAATAGAAACCTTTAAAAATTTCCTATAGAAAGGGAAGAGAAAGTGTGGAAAGTGAGATTTAGGGTCACAGAATCATAGAAACATTTAGGTTGGAAAAAGACCCTTAAGATCATTGACTCCAACAGTTAACACTACCAAGTCCTAAGCACCACGTCTACACATCTTTTAAATACCTTTAGGGATGGTGACTCAACCACTTCCATGGCAGCCTGTTCCAATGCTTGGCAACCCTTACGGTGAAGAATTTTTTTCTAAAACCTCATCTAAACCTCTCCTGGTGCAACTTGAGGCCATTTCCTCTTGTCCTATCACTTATTACTTGGGAAAAGAGACTGACACTCACCTTGCTACAGCGTCCTTTCAGGTAGTTGTAGTGACTGATAAGGTCTCCCCTCAGCCTTCTTTTCTCCAGAGTAATTTGTACATTTTTTCATAAATGTACATACAGTTTTCATAATTTTGTCCAGAAAAAACATTTAGTCTCTCATCCCTATGCAACACACAGAATTTAATATTCTTGTACAGATAGTAAAACTTACTTTTGTCTACTCTGTCTTTTTTTTCAGAAAATAATGTGGTTTTTGATCTAGGAATAAAAAGAGTTGGAAATCTCACTTTTGGAGTTTACTCTGATGTAAGCATCTTCAGAAGTTGTCACATAACAAGTCTTGGGAGAATTATCTACAGGGATGAGAGCAACCCAGATCTCTCAGAACTTCAGGCAGACAGAGTGTTCCTAGGAAAGGGGACAGTCTGTCAGCATCTTTTGTCAAGTGAGGGAAGATAAGCTGTGCTAGGTCATATTTACCTAAGTGTTGTATGACATTTTTAAGTGTGGGACATTTTGGTCAAAATATGACGAAATGTTGGAGTGGTGTTCCTTCCCAGAATGCGGCAACCCATGTCACTACATTAGTCCATGACAATGAGATGAGGAAAGGCAAGGATAAAAACCAAATGTCTCCATTCAGGAATGGAGTGATAAGATGTTAGTGGTAAGAACTCAGTTCTAGTGCCATATATCATGATTCCTCTCCCAGGTGCACTTCAGAAACTTCTTTCAGATATATACAGGAATGGAAGCACTGTATCTTGCAGTGCAGTAGTTACAAGAAGTAGTGTAGAAATATATGAGTTGGTTATCTGAGCAAGAGTGAATGCAGCATGGAGACAGTTATGACAATGAAAACTTGAGCAGAAACAGAAAAAAAAAAGGAGCTTAGACCAGGCCCTACTTCAACAACATCCATACAGAACATCAGCTCTCTTCATATGCCCACAGACATTTTCTTCCTTAGGAGAGGGAGCCAAACTTCTGAGAGGTGCTCTCATAGTGAGAACAGGTGAGTGCACCAAATAGTTGCACAGTGTCCTCATGACATGGATACTCAGCAGGGAAAGAGATCTCACCAGCAGGAAAGATCAGCAGCTGAGTACCTTGTTCTCACCAGACATATTGTTGCCAAGATAAACTACAGGTAGAGTACCCTTGCCTACAGTCAATTTCAACTAATTTTTTTACTAGTTTGCTTTTATTTTACTATTAGCTTTTTCTTTCCAGAAAAGTTTGGTTTCTTGAATGCAGGACTGTCATTTCTTGTGGATAAACAAATAATTATCCTCTTGAAAAAAACCCGCAAAATATGCTACTCTGTCTTCCTACTTATTTTGGTGAGGACTGAGGCTGCTATTACTGAAGTTTATATAGTATAGATGTCCCAAAAAAGGCTTTTTAGTATTGAACAACGTCTGGCAGAACTGTTGAAATATTTAAAGGTGGGTTTTTTTGTGGTTTTGTTTGTTTGGTTGGTTGGTTTTATGTGGTTTTTGTGTGTGTGTTTTGTTTTGGTTTGGTTTGGTTTGGTTTGGTTTGGTTTGGTTTTTTTACATTAATTTTTCTAGTGTTACCTTGAGGCTTTGGTTCTTGTTAGGAATTTCTCCACTAGTTTAAAGAACATCCTGACACTTTATGTTGTTTGCTAGTGTAGGAATTTATAAAGAAGAATATTACTGCTCTTCAACTGGTAACATGTATATTTCACACCCAGGATGATCTTCCAGGTTGAAGGGCTGAGGGCAGATTTCATGGTCATTTGCAATTTCAGTTACACAGAATGATGTTACAGAGAGTCAACCTACAATAAATAGATGAGGCAACTAAAGGTTGCCACAGAGATCCAGGTCCTATTCCACATACATTTGTTGCTGTGGTAAAGGTGATCTTAAGATTTCTCCACTTTCAGCAGCTTGTTCCTGCTTTCTCACTCCTATTTACTATTCCTTCAGTCATGTCAGTACCACTTTTAATGGTACTGAAATATAATTGGAATAGTTTTAATAACCTTCGTTAAAAAAGAGTATATTAACACAGATATAAAATGAGTAATTGAGAGGAGACAAATCTAATAAACTTAGTTAAATTCCCAAATAATATTATGTTGGGTGACACCCCTAGATGTAGATTCCTGTTCCAGTGACACTGAAGATTCCAGGGTCACATTGTCACCTGAATACTTCACATTTTCCTGAGAGACATATTTAGCAATGAAGGTGCAAGAAGGACAAAGTCTATTATTACAGATTGTATAATATGCTATTG
The DNA here is from genome assembly GCF_003259725.1 of Athene cunicularia. Classification (NCBI taxonomy): domain Eukaryota; kingdom Metazoa; phylum Chordata; class Aves; order Strigiformes; family Strigidae; genus Athene; species Athene cunicularia. The sequence continues at coordinate 34,912,185 of NW_020799091.1, read as the reverse complement.
TGGTGGGTTGGCCTGGGGTGGGTGCCAGATGCCCACCCAGCTGCTCTCTCATTTCCCTTCTCCAAGAGGAGAAAATAAGATTTAAAAGCTTGTGGGTTGAGATAAGGACAGTGTCTGGTTCAGCCAGGATAGAGTAAAGTTTTCCCCAGCAGAGAGAGAGGGGGAAGGGATCTCCAGATGGGTTATTCATACCATGCTGACGTCAGGTCGGGGGGCGGAACCTTTTCCTTGTTCTTTGGCGGGCTCGGGAGGGAACTTTGCTTTCCGTATTTCTCTGTGTATCATTTGTCTTGTTCACTGTTATTGCTGTTTATTGTTGTTACCATTAATACTGTTGATGTTCAGATTGTTCTATCACTCTGTTGTATTAAATTTCTTGTTATTTTACCCGGGGTCTGTGCCTCACTTCCAACCCAACCGGCGCAGGTAGGGGAGGGGCAACGGCAATGTGCTCTCTCATCCTGGCAAGGCTTAAATCTTGCACAGACAGGGAGACCACTCACCAATTATCATCACAACCAAAAGAGACTCGACTTGGAGAAAACAAATTTAACTTATTCACAGTTAAAAACGGCTTTGGATGGTGAAAAACAAAAACAGACATTAGAAGACCTGTCAGCCTTGCCTTCCTTTTCCCAGACTCAGCCTCAGTCCTTCCTTCCTGACTGCTCTACCTTCTTCCCCTATGAGCAGTGGAGGATGAGAAATGAGTCAATCCATAACAGTTCCTCTCTGCTGCTCCTCACACTTTTCCCCTGCTCCTGAGTGGGCTCTCTGTGAGCTGCAGTTACTTCAGGGAATATCTATATCTGCTCTGTTGAGGAGTCATCTACAGGCTGCAGTGTGGATATCTGCTCCGACGTGTTCTTCTCCTTGGGCGGCAGGCAGACAACCGGGATCACCATGGCCTCTTCCAGGGGCTGCAGGGAAAAACTCTGCTCCAGCACCTGCAGCACCTCCTGCCCTCCTTCTTCTTGACCTTGGTGTCTGCAGGGCTGTTTCTCACACTTTTTTATTCACTCCTCACACTGCTGTGAAGCATTTTGCCCTTTCTTATACACTCTTACCCTGAGCGATCACCGCCGGTCTGAGGGGCTGAGCCGTGCCCTGCGGTGGGTGGGTTGGGGCCGGCTGGAACCGGCTGTGTCCGGCTCGGGGCAGCCCCGGCCTCTCCGCACAGAGGCCGCCCTCAGAGGCCGCCCTGCGGGCCCGCTGCCAACACTTTGCCACCAACACACAGTACAGCTATCCATAAGCTAGTGGGGAAAAAAAAAAAAAAAAAAAAAAAGCTGAAAAATTGGTTTGGCGAGATTCTTGTTGTTATTGCATACAGATGCTTAGCGCTACGTTGTCAAAAATATTCAAAATGGTGAACTGAAAGGTTTGACAAGTTCAGAGGTCTGGACTTGCTTCACGTATTTTTTTCACTCCATGTTGTCAGTAATGCCATCCATTTTGTCTCTTGTGCAGTGTTAATACACCATTGATTCCTCATAAAAAGGATTCCTTTCCTCATTACAAGTTTTAATGGGCTTTTTGCACGATTGTAGTCCCTGTCCTATGTAATTCTGGCTTGTGTTAGCTGGTGGTTGTGAGTCCCAGAGAGCCACTGCGTGATCTGTGCTTTAACAGTCATCAATAACTCATCAGCAAGATTAATAAATTTGACTTTTGCAAATAAATTCTGCCTCTTGATTGCAGTAGGAACAGTTATTTTAATGCAATTATAATGCCAGAGGAATGATTCTAACCATTCCTCTGGACTTTGTAAGACAAGTTGCATATTAATTATTTAGAGTAGTATATATATATATATATATATAACCTCTTTCCATTATTAAGCTCCAGACATTGTAACTCAGAATCACCTGGGGTAAGTCGAAAACTTTATCTAAGGGACAGTAAGAAAGTGGCTACCACCTATCATTTTGATTTTCCTTATTTTCAGGACTTTAAATATCAGCCTTAGCTTTCTTTGCAAAAGCATATTCTTCCTTCTTCCACCTTTTAATGTGTTTTGCACTTCCAATTCCTTTAACCATGAAAAAATATTTTTAATTACACAGATCTTATTTTTAACTTTATGGATCAATTAGGTTGTGTCTCTTCTGTCTTCCCAAACAAGTGTCAGTGAAATAATTTCCAAGTAAACACAGTAGTTAAGAATGCTTGTCATTTTCACCAAGTGTAACTAAAAAGAAAAAGGCACAGAGAACCTTAACAGAGATGAAGCTGGGTAAAATCTGATCTGCCAACAATGACGTATATTGCAGATATTGAAGGGAGAAAACTGGTGTTAGAAATTTACTACTGATTATCCCAGTGATGAATTAAACAAACAGCATAAAAGTAAGACCTCCTGTACTGTAAAATAAATCAAGAAATCAGGAAAATCTCAAAGCTGAAACAAAGATGATAGCACATAAGAAAATGATTCCAATGTACTCCAGTATTCACCAGGACCAACACAGCACAGGCCCCAGCCTGGCCCAAATTTGCACCTAAGCTGTAAGTGTTGGCCAGTTTAATACACTGGAATTATTTATTAGAGCTGGGTGGAATTTGTCAGTGAATTTTCAGAAAGCTCTGTATTGCCAAAACTGTAGTTCCATTCCAATGATTATTTAATTATCCATACAGAAAGGAACAAGCTAGTATAAATGAACAGAGGATAGTGACCCCAGAATAGCTAATAAGAATTTGACTAAGGTGTTCACTGGCCTGTGGGAAAAATGCAGAAAAAAAAGTTGCTTTAACTTGAATTTCTCACATTGTAGATAAATGCCCAGGTACTGTGATTATTGGACATTTTAAGGTGAATCTCTATTTCATCATAAAATCCAGTCTGCACTGGAAGAGTTTCATAAATTGATATTTCTTAATGAAAGCCTTTTTCACTGTGAGACTCCTAGTGTATTTTTCTTCAGAGCATTAAGCAAGAACATGTGACATGCAGCATCAAGGACTATTCATAAATACATCAGTTGTTTGTGAAATACCTCAGCATTTACAGCACTAGCTTAGGCTTCAGATTCCTGCTCTACCATATACTATCATCAGTGAATTTCTCAGAAAAGCTCTTAAGAGTATTTGTGTATCTGACTGCTAAGTCCAACCTTTCTAGATCCATTTACTATACTATTCAGAGCTTCTCAGGGCAGCTTCAAGATCAAAATAACCTAATGTTTCTACTGTCAATGCCAGAATGCCCTCCAGGCTGTTTTGAGTTAATTCCCCGTTCAAGGTCTCACTTAGCTGCTACCCCTGAGAGTATGTCCTCTATAATCAAATTCCTCCATATCTAACAGGGATTAACAATATTTGCCAGACCTTCAGAAATGATGATGTAGTAAATGTTTTCAAATCGTTCACTCCTTAGTGGGTACTAATGATCTATACCACCCATGCTCATCAGGTGGGTTTATCTCCAATGTAGGAAAGAGACGTACCAGTGTAAAGTTGGCTTGTTTCAGAGGAGCTTCAGAGAGTTGAGGGGGTACAAACAGACTGAGAAGAATTGGGGGAGGGCAGGGAAGCAGGCTATGCTTGTCAAGACTTCTAGCAAGTCAGAATGTGGGAAGGATTGCATCAGGTGGATTGTCCTCAGTTTAGGGGTATTGTAAAACTGCTTGAGGGAAAGCGTAGCCTGGAATGATTGTGTCTAATGCTAAGCCAAAGAAATCCTCTCTTCATGTGACTGCACCAGAGTGTCCTTAGGGGCTGCATTAAGACATGCCTGTGCCTGAGTAATTTATAGATGTAGTTTGGTTTGACCTTAATACCAACAGAGAACTAGAATATGCAATCTAATTTCATTTTGAATCTTGTACAGACTTCACTGTAGACAAAGAAATGTAGTATTTAGCTGGCAAATGAAGCCTAAACCTGTGGAAAATCAAGTCAGTGAATTTCTTAATGACATTTTCCACTTCCCCAGTGACCTTTATCTGATGGTCTAAAAGCACTTTATGAAAACATACATTTGTTACAACAAAAACTAGTTGGAAGATTATGTTATAGTGTTTCTTTCCCTGTGGAAAATGCTGACTTTTCTCTGAAAATTTTAAAACTGAAAAAGACTCTAAGCTAAAAACTTTTAACTCAAAACAAAAAATATTCCTTCAAAAATATTGCTTTAGATTTTGGTGGGAGTCATATCTGTAATTCCTCATTCTCCAGTTCTCTTATGTGGACAGTGCTTGGTGTTCAAACTGAATCTTCTGTTGTGCTCCAAGATCCCCCCTTCCTCAGAATGAAGCTCTAGGAGGCTCTTGGGCATGTCTGACTATGCTTTATAAGAACAAAAGTGATAAACCAGGTGTGGAGCCTCTATTTCATACTCAGAACCATTTTTTGCTTTCTTATAAGTATAACCTCCAGATAGTTAAATTATGAGAAAATTTCCTTATAGTTTTATAGTTGGAGACCAGTGGTGGTTGTGAACAGGATTATAGTGACTCACTCTAAATACCTCCAGAGCACCTGGGAAGCATCCTTCAGAAAAGTGAGACAGTTTTATAAGACATCCTATATATTATGTTCTTTGTTGAGGCTTATAGCACTTCATCCCATGGATCTGAGAGCATGAGGTGCAAAGACTGCCACAAACTTCCATTTTATGTGACCAAGGTCTGCCAGCCCACTCTCTCACTTCTACCACTTTGCCACTCACAGATCTAGCTCTCAGGACTTTTTTTCTGAGGTCACAACAACACATGGTAAAGAATAGCCTCTTGTATGCTTAAATATCAGACAAACACATCTTGCTATTTCCACCATGCACATTTTAAGATTGCTAGTGTGTTTTTGTGTAATTCAATTAAATAAAACAATAGGGGAAAAAAAAAAAAAACAAAACACAATCAAAAACCACAACAAAACAGTGTGAAAGTGGAAACCACTGAGTAAATTTAGAATGGAATAGAATAGAATAGAATAGAATAGAATAGAATAGAATAGAATAGAATAGAATAGAATAGAATAGAATAGAATAGATTTCAGTTGGAAAGGAACAATAACAATCATCCAGTCCAACTGGCTGACCAATTCATGGCAGACCAAAATCTAAAGCACGTTATTAAGGGCATTATCCAAAAGCCTTTTTAATACTGAGAGGCCTGAGCATCAACCACCTCTCTAGGAAGCCTGTTGCCAGTGTTTGTCTACCCTCTCAGTAATGAAATGAATCCTAATGTCCAGTCTAAACCTCCTCTGCTGTAGCTGTGAACCATTCCCTTCCATGCTGTCACTGGATCCCAGGGAGAAGAGCTCAGCACCTTCCTCTCCAGTTCCCCTCCTCAGGAAGCTGTAGAGAGCAATGAGGTTGCCCCTCAGCCTCCTTTTCTCAGGACTAGAAAAGCCTAAAGTCCTTAGCCACTCCTCATAGGACATGCCTTCCTGGCCCTTCACCAGTTTTGTTGTCCTCTTCTGGACACATTCAAAGACCTTCATATCTTTCTTAAACTGTGAGCCCCAGAACTGCACACAGTACCAATACTGTGTGCTCCGTCATTGTCAGAATTATCCAACCAATATACCAGCCTCTGAAAGTAAAATTTGAAGGACTGAGTACAAAAGAGGCTGATGCAAGGTATTAAAAGAATGAGGATAACTGAAGAGATTACATAATACAGTAGAAAACATAGCAATCTGCTAGGAATAGTAAAGATGTGAAATGAAAGGAAAATTGCAGAAGAGGCTAAGATAAATTACAAAGTTTTCTTTTTCTCCATGAACATATTGAACAAGAGGTCATTGGAAGAGACAGTGGAAATTCTAAGAGTCGGCCTGGGTAATTTACTGACTGAAGAGACAGACATAACTAAAGCACAATCAAATGAATTCTTTACCTCTGTGTTCACACAGAAGGTTTGGGGACAGATGTCAGAAACAGACATAAATTTCCCAGGAGAACAAGAAAAAATATCGAAGGAGGTAAGATTCAACCAGAACAGGTGATTAAGGAATTATAACATCTGAAGCTTAACAGAACTCCAAGACCTGGAAGTATTCCCTTGAGGTTTCTAAAAAGAGTTGCAAAAAGGTATGGGAGAAACATTTCCAGATGGAGGTGAAACCTTTTTCAAAACAAGGACAACATGACTAGACTATATGAACAGATACAATTTGGACTAAATAAGGACAAAACCTGCTTCATTCTGCTCTAGTGAGTGTGGAAAGTGCAATCACAGCTGAATCAGCATGGCAACCCCACAGCATAAATTCTGTGAAACCACCGTGAAAGGGAATTTACACTCAAAATACAAAAAAAAAAAAATTATTTTTTTTTTTAGGGCTTTGGTTTCTTTGATTTTAGGAGGAATCATACATTCCAAGTCAGTAAGTCTTACTGAGTGTAGTATTCATCTGACCAAAGGCAGATTTCTTCACCTGTGCTAGTTCCCTACTTCTCAGTAAGCCTTTTCTTCAAGCATGAAGGCAGAGAGTTAATCAGACTGTGCTTCAGCTGTATCTGTCTCTTCAATCAGTAAATTGCACCTTAGCTTGCTGCTGTGTCTGAAATAGTCTACCCTTATAGACAGTAAAAAAGCAGCAGACACTTTTAGGGCTTGAGTCCAGTCAGCCTGCAGCAGACAGCTAAAATTGGCCAGTTAAAGCATATCTGAAGAGTATGCCTATTTCTCTCCTTTGTCACTGAAGAAATTTGCAGATAGCAGCTCACATGTACATATTCATATTGTAAATATCTGAAGGTGGATAAGGTGATTCCTACATATTTTGAAGCTATAATGTGCTTCAAGACCAAAAGTTAATTTAGTCAAAGGCTATTCCCTTATTTCTAGATGTTGCTGATATGGTGCTTCACCATATTCTATCTGGGCTGGGATAAAGATCACAGATTTCATACTTAGAATTGATATTAACATGTAAAAACTTTTTTTCTACGGAGGTAACTTCTCATCACACATCAGAACTGTTAGAAGGGGAATGAGTGACTATGTCTATCCCAGTCTTTTTGTGTCTATCTGGTAATATGTCTGGGTGCTGGTCATTGCCATCTAAAGTATTAAATTTTAAAAGATTCTCTGGCATGTTTGGTCTTCTCCTTCTAGCACTTTTCTTGAACAATTCACAGTTGTTTTGCCTGCAATGTCTCTGAATGCACTTGAACACACTTTATGTGTATAGATAACCAGAAAAATCAGGGATGAGGCTACATTACGGAAAAATAAACAAACAGTGACAATATTATTTCATTTGGATGAAGGCATAGGTGAAGGCTGTGTTTGGTTCTCATTTTATCTGAACCAGCAAGAGCAGTCTCTTTAGAATGCAACAAAGAGTATGTATGCAGCACAAGCTGGCGTCTGCTGTGCTTGCAGACTCCGAAAGGGTCACTGTGATTGGGTCACTCCAAAAGGCATATTCAATGGCAAGAATAAAGGCAAAATCCAGATTATAGTGGACAAAGTTGAGAGAGTGAAGACAAAGCAGTGGGAGTTGTCAGACAGTGTCTCTTTCTACCCCACACCTCCCCCAGCAGTTTTCTTTCTTATATTCTCTGTACTATGTATTCACCCTGCTGGCTCCTCACTTCAGTCACTCTATAAATGGGTGTCCATCTTCTGTAAGAAAGTGAGTGGAAAAGGATTTCCACGCTCCATAGCTCACACTACACCCCTTCTGTGCATGCCCCAAACAAAGACCAGAATCTGCATAATGATGTCCCCTCTTTAATGGTAGGTTAGCGAGACAAGGCAAGTTTTCCTGTTTCAGAAGAGCAGTCTGGGTGCAGTGCACCACATGTATGGAAACAACTACAGGTTCTGCAGGTATTTTCTATGTACACACATAATAAACTATGCAAATTATATTTTGCCTGATGTGTCACCAAAGGAAAGAGAAAAAACTTCAGTGACAAGCAAACAAAAAAAATCATAATCATACTTTTCATAAAATCATACACCTCCATTCTCTGTTTCAAAATTTTAGAGAAAACAAATCTGTAGTTTTTACATTTGTGAAAGTTGTTCCCTTTCTTTTCCATATTTTAATCTTTTTCTCTGGCAGATACACAATTAGAAGAGAAAAGAAAAAAGATATATAGAGAAAACTATTGTTCTTCTTCAATACCTTTTTCAAAAATATAGATAAAGGAAAGATTTCACTCTATGTTGTCACAATAAAATACTATAAAAGCTCAGAAACAGGATATTTCTACTGATAGGAAGGGTACTAGGGCCAAGAAGTGCATCTCCATACAGTGTTGAAAGCACCATTTCCCTGTAGTTTCTAGCATTTACCTACAAAAAAAGTAGGTTTGTTGAATTGACTTCAAATAGAAGCTGAAAGGTAAATACTTATCTTAAGTATAGTCAGGCTTGTAAGGCAGAAAAATGATGCAGTAAATGAGAGTTTAAACTACTCAAATTCCTTCCAGATCATTGTTCAAGTGCTTGCAGTGTCAATTCATCCATCATCTCTCTCAAGTATAGCTAAGTCATGCAGTGTGGGGCTATGGGACTATGATGTGAAACCCTAACAGCTCCTGGCTTCTCTGCATGAACACTGGGGCCACAAAGGGATTTTTCATAAGCGGAAATTTTTCATTTAGCTAAAATTTGCCATCCTACCCATCTTCTCTGATAGATTGGATGTCATTTCCTGTTCAGTTAGGAATCAGCTTTCATCCTTTGCATGTGTAGGCAAGTTTTATGGATTGTACAACTGCAGAAAGTTCAAATAAAATATAATTGAAAGCCTCCCTCCACACTCTTTTCCCTACATCTCTCCTTATGAAACAAAATTATTCTGAGTGAAATCCTGTCTTCACCAAAATCAATAACAAAATTCCTTGTTGACATCACAGGGCGATATTTTTGTCCTTTGACAATATGAAACTGAAAATCACTCAACATTTCCACCATTCATCTTTCTTCTTTATATAAAAATAGATACTAATAAACATTTCTTAGCACTGACTTAGAGAACTATTTCATGACACCTATTGCAAGCTTCAGGTGGTAGTACTAGAGTGTTGATCTTTTTCCAGCTGTCTCAGCTATTCAGAATTTTGAGTAGTGGATATCAAAGAGAAAACATTTCTGGTAAATGTAATAAATACAGGTAATGGTGCAAAGCTGTGAGAGGGTCCTAATATTAGTCTTGAGGAATGCACACCATCAAAAACACTTGAAAAAATCAATAGTAAGGTCTTGCCTTTCTTCAGACATCTAAGTGAGCAATACTTTGGAGAGAAAGTATATAATTTGGAAAAGTCATCATGCTCTTTCAAGTGGGGGAATAAAATAATATGCTTTATTTTAAAGCAGATTTTTCAAAATCCAAAGGCCTTTTCTTGTTTGCTGCTGTTTGCAGACTCATGTTTAAGCACTTACAGCAAATGCTGGATGGATTTTATAGTCAGTCTGCCATCAGTTCATATATTTTTAGTAAAGTACACTGGTGATAGCAAACTATGCATAAACTACTACAAATGAATTTGTTGCTCTCTGCTAGTCACTCTGCTTTCTCTTGCCTCACAATATTAATTCTGGGGTTTTGTTCTGGCTGTATTTGTTACAATAATGAGAGAATTTTATACAGTAAATTAGTCTAGCATAATAACAAATTTTATTTTTTCTTTTATAATTTTTGTTGCAAATGTTTGTTTTTTTTTTTTTTTTTTTTTTTTTTTCCCCAAAATTACATGTTGTTAAAACATTAATGCTTATAATGATATGGGAACTGACGCTACACCACTGAGCAATCAGGTGAAGTGAGACAACTGACATTGTGTATTGGCTTCAGCGGGAAAATGTTATGCAAAGCATTTTACAAGAGCAAGTTCAGAAACTCTCCATTTTGAATCTTTAGACACATATGGGATAAAAAAAAAAATATTTTAAAAGTTACTTAGGCATCTAATTTCCTAAGACATCAAGTGGAATGGAAAGATGATTAGTGCTGAATTACCTTTAAGTTTTTGTGCAGATATTCTAAGAAAATCAGTGAACAAGAGGACCATAAAAAATCAGAAAAAAATATTTTCATGATGCCTTATCTCGCAGTTTATTTATCTTGTGAGTTCCATCTTACTGTTTTATTCTCTTTTCTTTCATAATATATCTCAAAATCATAAACTCATTATCTCAAACTTTAAGTATTTATCAGAGATCCTAACAACTAGGCTCTTACAGGAGGTGAGAGTATATAGTCCTTAAAGTAATTTTTTTCACAGACCTCTGCTATGGAAGATATCTTTTACATTTCACACATGGGAAACTAAAGCATTGAGAAGTTAATGAATACACCAAAAATATAATTCAGGCATCTAACTTTGAATACACATGTAATTTGGAAATCAAAATCCACATTTGTTGCACTTAGGACTTTCATTGAGTGTATCTTAGAAATTCCCAAATTCCAATTATATTACTTTGTGACCTTAAAAAAACTCCTTAGGTAACAGCTGAATTGTAGCACATGTACTTTAGGCACCTAAACTCTAACAGTCTTGAGCAACACAGCACTTAGCCATTAAATAAAACTATTTAGAGACACCAGCCATTCTTTTGCTTAAATTCCCTGGGGGATTTGATCTTACAGACACTGTCAGAGCATGCCAAATGGTCATATTAAAATTCTAGCATAGAGAACAGAAATTGAAAACAAACATAGCTGAAAGACCAAAAGATTAATTTAACACTGGGAATTTGGATGCCTTAAATTTTTGATGCCTAATTCACGGAGAGGTATCTAAATCCCACCAAAGCAGTTGCAGTCAGATGGAGAGCAATCTTTCTAGCATCTTGTTTGTCTAATAAGATGCCACATATAAATAGCCAACAGATAAACAAGGTGATTTGCCATCCCCTCTGCTACAAGGACCTGATGAGTTTCATGGCTCTGAGGCTGTGTCGATCTGTACTGGAGATGCTCAAGCCCAGATTGCTCTTCCGCCCACAGATACCTACAACTGTCTTTCAAAAAAGATTCAGAATCCTGAATCCCAGTGACACATACATCTTTCAGATCAAAAGAGAAGTGGGTTTTCAGATGTCCCCTTCTTCCAGTGTCTCCCAGGGTGTACCTGCTCCCTAGCATACTGGATGTTATGCCTTTCATTCCTACAAACTATTTAAATACTACAGCAAGTTTATGGGTGGACATGAATTCATTCTATATTTAGCATTTGGAGCTCTGTAGAAGCGGAGCAAAGATATGGTTGGTTTTGGGGTGGCATTTGTTGGGTTTTTTTCAGAGCTGTCTCTCGGATCTTGTTTTCTGACTTTATTAGTACATCTAGATAGGGAGTAAATAAAAGCAAGTTATCAAGTGTTCAGTTAGGCTCATGAGGTTTAAATACTTACATTTGCCAAGCTTTTTGTTAGTAAGATAAAGGTGCATCTCAGTGTATTTCCAGTTAGATTTCTAAACTGCAGTTTTAATTACTTCACAGTAACTTTTATTACTTTAAAGGAATATGCTGTGAGGTAGGATTGTAGGGTGGGACACTTAATAGTGGAAGATTAGTGATATAAAGGGGATTTCAGAAGCATTTTTCCTCAGTAAGTTAGCATCTATGTATTATTTTCCTTTTTTTTTTTTTTTTTTTCTCTCTCTAACATGATCCTGAAGTCTCACATGCTATATAATACAGTAATTTCCACTGTGGCAATTATCCCTTCAGAATGTGAATGTGCTGTTCTGAAAAGTTCATTATTTTTTCTAGTACTATAAATTTACAATTACATAGGAAATTATAATGTTTCTTAAATTTTTCTTCCAGAATTTACATATTTCAAGAGTCTTTCTGAGTTAATAAGGCTGCACACTTACACCTCATAAAATCTGAATCAATGCTAGAGTATCGTCCTACATTTGCTTTGCTGAATTTTGCAGTTTTGCTGATGATTTCCACTAGAAAACAGTTTGAGGCCTAGCTGCACATAAAAGAGATCATTCTTTAGCCAGTACATCTCAACCAGTCCATAATAACCTGTTGGGGTTGGAAAAGTTCAAGCCAAAAGCTGTTGATTTCCCTAGAGCCAATCAAAATGATAGATGCAGTGGTGGAAGATCACAGCTGACTGGGTTTAGTCCTCTCATCACTAGCTGCAGATGGCATGTAATTTAGGGATGCCCATTTGCTAAAATTTACCAGTTTCTCTTGAGATCACACATATGGGTTTGCATTTAAAAAACAATTGTACCAGGAATAGCATTTTAAGCAACAGATGTAAGTATTGACAGTGAAAGGATGCCCCAAAAGCAGAATATATCTACACCAGAGAATGGAAAGAACCTGTGTTATGCTTTACAGCACTCCATGTGACATTTTAACTTTAAAGAAAAGGACAGAAATTAACCATAAAAATCAATGGATACAACACTTGCCAAACCTTCTAAATTAGATATGAGCTTCTGTCTTTACAGTTTATGGCTTTCAAGCATTTAACATCTTTTTTTTTTTTCCAACTTCATCTTTCAAAGCCACAATCTCAAACCCCCACATAGCAAAGAACTGTCTTTAAAGGAATTATGAGTTGGGCTGATCTCTTGCTTGTTTTGAAATCTAGATTTAGCTAAAAGGAAGCACACAACCAGATTAGTTATTGTAATCTGTCCTTAATTCAGAGCAGATATTTTTGTAGTGTTTAGACTTTGACGAAATGATTGGCATAGATCTTCAGCCAGATGCATGACTAAAATAAAATAAGCAAGTAATTAATTCTACAATTTTATCATATCAGTTCAGTAAAACAGCTGTCAGGGTAAATCATAATAGTGCACTACGACAGTTAAAGTAACAATTACGTCCACAGTAAAAATCTACCCAAAAGAATCTCAGTTTATATAACACAGCACCAAAATCACTCTCACAAGTCACATAACCTGATTTCCATTTTTCTGTTTAAGTGTAGTTGTGGACATTTCTTGATGAGAAGAAGCCATCTCTTCAACAATGTAGGCTGTTAAGTCTCTCCGCTCTAACATCACTTATGAAAAGATTATAACTAAGATGTTAGATTTGAACATGTACCTTTCACAGTGTTTAGCTCTTCATTGGACACAACTGTATGTTATCTTTTTCTCAGTCTCCTGATTTAAATAACCTGGGCTGCAATGAGGCATGTAAATAATGACATTCTGGTTTTTGTGTTCATAAGTCACATAGCTTAAAAGGTTTGGTCTGGTTTTATTCATGAGGTGGAAAGATGGGGAATGAGTGCTCTGCTACAGATTCAGTGAATGTAAAACTGGTTCTACAAAGGATAAGCAAAACTGATCTCACTGCCGAAATACTTATAACGCCATTGTGAAAAGAAAAACCAGCAATAGAGCATTCAATATTCTATAATATGTAGGCAAATCAGTTGGTTTCATCCATTTCTGGTATGTTCTTATATATTTTTTTACCCAGAGCATTTTTTTCCCTAAGCTATTGTGTTGGCAAACTGCTATCAGCTTTTGAGTGTGCTATTATACAAGTTCAGAAGAGCCCTATAAGTAGTGATCACGAGTCCAGGTGGAGAGGGCAGCTCTCATGTGGTAAAAAAGAAGTGTGTATGAACCTAAGGACATCAAGAAATAATTCTTATGACTTCTTTTTTGTTGTTGTTGGAACAAAGCAGAAAAAAAAGTGTTAGAAGAGATTATGGCTCAACTCAAAAAAATACAGGCATCTTAATCTCATATAAAACTGATTCTGAGGACCATTACAGATACTACAATATAACCTGTGCAATCAAGGTAAAAATACAAATGTTTGGAGAGGACAATAAAATTAATTTCATCTTTGGTTGCAGTTAGCTGCTTCTGATGACATTAATTCACTAAATATATAATTAAGATAATATTATGCTATGTCGCTCTTTTTTGCTATTTTTGTCTATTTTTATTTGTTGTTGTTGTTGTTCTCCTAGATACATTTGGCCAGATCTGCATTTGGAAAGAGCTGGAGGAGACAACCCAACCGATTTTCAGAGCCTGAGGCTGGGTCACTTAACATTAAGTGACTCTCAGACTGAAATAAACCCAAGTGTTTAAGGCTGTGCATAAATCAGGGATGAGAAAGATAGTGAGTGACACACATTACAGTCAGTCAAAACTGTTCATAAATATAGGCTGCAGATTAGAATTTAGACATGTAATAACATTTAACAAATTCTATGTCTTAGATACCTTCATAATGGTTTATCTATACTATTAGTGTTTTTAATAAGCTACTTCAGATCTTTTGCAAACTATCAAAGGAATTATTGGGTTGAACTTCTGAACCTATGTTAATGAAGAATGATATAATAAAAGAAAATAAATTTATGGTCTTTAAGGAACCAAGCACTCTGGGAGTCCCTCATAGGTCACATGAAAAGGGGTGTACCACAGTCAAGGAGGAAGGATTCCTAGACTTTTGAATATTTCATAAAAATGCCTGCTAAAAATGTATTCGGTTATGTCTTGAAATATATAATTTCTATGTCAGAAAGGGAGGTAGTTTACAAAGCAATATTGGAGGGAGACCTTGCAGGATAATTGAAGAAGCTGAAGGGAAACGAAGCAGAACAATAGTGATCGGCCTCTGTAAACCTCCCTCACAGCATTGAGGTCAACAAGAAAACTAGATTTGCCTATCTATATTCAGGATTCTTTTGGTGTGCTCCTGCTTGTGAAGGGAATAGATTGAACTTTTAGTTGCTAGAAGAACTGGGATTATTTCCATTATCTGATACAGTTGCACCAGCTGACTTCAGCTTAGATTTTCTCCTATATTCTTATCTGGACATATCCAAACCAGAACTGAAGTGCCTGAAGTGGGACACCAAATAAAGTTTAGATAATAAAAATGCAATCACAGCTCAGCTTGCATCTGATTTCAGAGGTGACACAACATCCATAGATGCTAGATGATGAACTCTCTTGTTTATCTAGGGACAGGTTCATCCTGCCTGCCTCACCATCAAAATTAAGCACATACTCACCTTAGGTATCCTCTTTATAAGTTCAGAAGATATAGAAACCCACAGAAAACAAGTCAGACTCCTAAGCTTTAGATTCTCTGTGTTAAAACAGAAAAGCTTTAATGTGGATGAAAAAAAAATCATCACACTTCAGAGCTGTGATTCAAATTTAGATGTCTTTCCTATTATGTTCCAGAAAAGGTTCAGTTCAGAATCTTTCTAAAGAGCACAAGTAACACATCCCATCAGGATCAGTTTCATCCCAAAAGCTACTGTGAGAGTCCCAGTCTTAGTTTATAATGGACTAAACAATAGTACACTTCCTTTCCCTAAGAGACACGTGGGCTCAAATTCCTTCAAATTCTTTCAAGTCTAGTAGCTTTCTAACACAATTCTGTCATAATCCACCCCAAAGTCCTTAACTAATGGGTTATAGTCTATCTGAAATATTGGTACAGACATTCTTACTGTTGATGCTGATCAGGAAGAAACTCGAGATTCATTGGCACAGACAGTATTTATTATATGTCACTTATACTTACACGACCTCTTTTCATGCAATTCTTTCCAACATGAGGCATCAGTAATGCGAGGCTGCTTAGCACCTTCTCATTGATTCGATCAATATCAACATCTAGACTATTGTAGCTGCCTCTATTAAGCCAGGTGAAAGAGGTTTTTAAAGAGAAAAAGAAAAAAAAAAAAAGCTTGGAAAATTATAGGTGATAGATGTAGCACAAATTATTTTTAATATTAAAGATAGAGTAAGGGAGATAAAACTGACAGAATTGGCTAAGAAGCAGAAAACAGGAAGATTTTAAAAAATGCCAGCACATTAACAGAGAGGTGCTTTAAGATTTCACATTAAAGTCTACACATTTTAATACATTTTATTAATGATCTGGAAGAGAGAATTGTGCAGTGAGATGGAAAGATGACACAAAGTTGTCAATCAATACCAGAAGATACTGTGAAGAATATTAGCAAAGGAAAACTACCTGCTATCCAGTTTTACAGTTTCTGGATTTACAGATGATAATTGTTTAAAAACTACCTAAACCAATTGTCAAGTTGGTTTTAAGTTGATGCTCAGATACCATCATGGAAGGGGGTGTGAGACAAAGGCTATACTGGTGGAAATGGGAAGAATGTGCTGCAGCACATTTTCTATGGCTTGGGATCTGTTTGAATCTCAGCTGAAACTCAGGAAATCCTGAGACCTGGGCATCTCTGTAAATAAGTCAATGAAATACTTGGATTAAAAAAAGTTAGGAAGGTATTTGGAGGAATAGTGTAAGAAATAATTAATATGGTAAAAGCTATGAAGCATTTCCATAAATAAGTAGTGTGGCCTTACCTAGTGAGTGCTGTGCAAATTACCACCTCTCAGAAACATTATTCCAGAATGAAAGCACGTAAGAAGAAAGGCATCAATTACCAGAACTCAAAAAAAAAAAAAAAAAAATCTCACTTAAAGCATAGTGGAAAAAAGTAAGTGTGCTAGAGGGAGGACAAAAGCAGCAAAGAATTATCTTAAATATTAAATTTGTGTCATGGGTGCACTAAGAGGATTTAATGGCCTGAAGCAGCTTCACCTGGCTGCTCCACAGGCGCTCTGACCACAGGCCCAGGACCTAAATTCCGGCTCAGCCTTGGGCCTGCAGACACTGCTTGGGCTACATTATAGAGGTACCTGTCTCTAGCCCTGCCTCCTGAATGGGTCTCGTGCCCATACTGTGGGTATATTGCCTTGTGGATGGATCCTTTGGACATGCTCTGCAGCTTGCCTTGGGCACTGTCTCTGTCCCTGTCTTGCTGCCCCTGATGGGATCCTGTGGATGTGTTCTGGACATAATGTGTTGCTTTCTATGTCAGGAGTTGTTGATGGAACTTTGTTGCTACTAGTCTCCAGGTCTCCCACTGTGCCTAGGCCCTGTAGGACTGCATCACATCAGGGAGAGTACTACATGCCCTAGGGTCATCCCTGGCTCCCTGCTGTTACCCTCTTTTGGAGCAGCCTGCTGCTGCAGTTCCTTGTTCATCTGGAAAGTGCATATTTAAATATCTAACTTTAAAACAGTAAAACTAGCCCAAGAGTCCTAGTTTCTTCTACAAAATAACCTTATTTACCTTAGTCCTGATATGGAAAACATCTGGACCTGCCACTGTCTTGGCTGACCTGAGCATCTATGTAGTGCTCACCTAAACCCATTTGGGATGCATAAGTGAAGAGTAAATGTAGTTAAGTCTTTCAGGTATGTCCGGAGAATACCTAATATACATGCATAACAATTATAACTGCACAAAATACAGACATTTCACTTAAAATTAACTGATGATTACTGCCTTCTTCATAATCGTGTGCTGCTATTTATGAGGGAAACAGACAGTTTTGGTCCCAGTCTCAAGCTGGGGAGAATTTGATCAATTCTTACAGTATAGGAAAGTAGAAGTTATTTTTTGAACTCTGTTAAAAGTAGACTCTATGATAATGAATGAAAAGTAGATATTTTAACTTCTCATTAAAGCAACAGTTTAAGTAAGAGATGTAGATTGTGATGTTAGCCTACTTCTGCATGTTATATTATGGCCACTGAAAAATCTCTGAAATTTCCCTGGCAAAACTCAGTCATCCTAGGCTGTAGCATCTCTTGCTTCACTTTTACATATCTGATTCAATATTTGTGTCTGATTTGCAGAAGGTCTGGAAGCTGTGCTCTGAACTCTTAAAACAGAAGTTTAATCACAGAATCATAGAATGGCTTGGGTTGAAAGGAACCATAAGGAACATCTAGTTCCAAACCCCCTGCCATGGGCTGGCACAACTTCCGCTAGATGAGGTTTCCTAAAGCCCCATCCAACCTGGCCTTGAACACTTCATGAGGAAGCATCCACAACTCCTTAAGGTCTCCCTGGAGCTTTCTCTTCTCCAAGCTGAACAACCTCAACTCTCAGCCTGTCCTCATAGGGGATGTGCTCCAGACCCCTGATCATCTTTGTGGCCCTCCTCTGGACCCACTCTAATAGGTCTGTGTCCTTATGTTGCGGGCCTCAGAGGTGGATGCAGCACTGCAGGTGGGGTCTCACAAGAACAGAGAAGAGGGGCAGAACCACCTCCCTCGACATGCTGGTCACAATTTTCTTGATGCAGCCAGGATCAGGTTGGCTTTCTGGGCTGCAAGCACATACTGTCAGCTCATGTTGACCTTCTTGTCCACCAACACCCCCAAGTCCTCTCTTCAGGGCTGATCTCAATCCATTCTCTGCCCAGCCTGTATTTGTGACTGGGATTGCCTCGACCCATGTACAGGACCTTGCACTTGATCTTGGTGAATTTTGTGAGGTTTATATGAGCCCACCTCTCAATTCTGTCCAGGTCCCTCTGGATGGCATATCCCTTCCCTCCAGCATGTCAACCACACCACACAGATTGGTGTCATTGGCAAACTTGCTAGGAGTGTACTCAATCCCACTGTCCATGTTACCAACAAAGATATTAAACAGCAGTGGCCCCAACATCGACCCCTGAGGAACACCACTAGTCACTGGTCTACACTTGGAGACTGAGCTGTTGACCACAACTCCTCAAGTGTGAACAATTCCTTATCCACCAAGTGATCCATCCATCAAATCCATGTCTCTCCAATTTAGAGACAAAATCAAGAATGTTATGCATGACAGTGTCAAAAGCTTTGCACAAGTCCAGATAGATGACATCAGTTGCTCTTCTCTTATCCACCAATGCTGTAACCCCATAGTAGAAGACGACCAAATTTGTCAGGCAGGATTTGCCCTTAGTGAAGCCATGTTGGTTGTTGCCAATCACTTCTTATTTTCCATGTGCCCTAGCATAGTCTCCAGGAGAATCTGCTCCATGATCCTGCTGGCCACAGAAGTTAGACTGACTGGCCTGTAATTCCCCAGGTCTATATCAAGACATACAATGCCAAGTAATTTGAATAATCAGATCCTGTCTGCCTCAAATTGGAAATTTAACTATAATGTTCTTGTTCTGCTGGACTTCACCTGTAATATAATATCCTATTAACACAGCTTGGCACAGGTGAAGACATGTTGGTTGTTCTGTGTTTGAGACTCTAAAGATGAAACAGTCTCTGATAAGATGAATAACTTAGTGTATGGAACAGGGTCTGAAAAGTGTACACTAAACTAGGCTTTACATCATACATTTTGAATAATGAGAATAATAAATGAACACCCTCCCCAACTAGATATTGAGTGACACAGTTGATTATGTCAATGAAGACAGTGTCACAGGATGAGTTCCAGTTGCTGTAAATAACAGATACAGTTTGTACCTTGGCTTTGGCTGTTTAGTGGTTCAGTTCTCTTTAAACGAGTGTTTTATAAATGGATAAATTGAGTGTCCTTGAGAACATCCAGGGAAAGATTCTTTCTACTTATGTTTAGACATCTAAATATAAACCTGAATTAAAGCAACCTCATTACTGACATTTTATAACTATATTGTTTGATTTTTGCATCCTTAATGATTATCTTTCAGATACATTTTTTTTTTTCCTACAATATATTCTGTATGCAGATGAACCATTATCTGTTAACATCCTGAATTGTATTCTAAAAAGTGAAACAGATTTCTTCTTACTATTATTGTACAGTACGGAAGAATCCCAGCCATTCTTAGTATTCATCGTATAATGCATTAATTTTTTTTCTTTTCTAGCTTCATATGCTTATCTCTTGATGAAATGTAACAGTTCTTGTAAATATGATCCTCCATGGTTGCTTTTTCTGAATTGCTCACATTTCTAGCAAAACATTAAGGTCATATGAGGAGTTACAGTGCAGGAAACAATTCATACCTTGCTTGCTTCTGGCCTTTTCTTCTACTTTCAGGATAGTTTATGTGTCTAACATTCTACAACTTGTTTATTTTGCAACTCCATTGCATCTTTCACAACTGTCTCCATGGAAACCATACTCTTAATTGCAGATTTTAAGATTAAGTTGCTTCTGTTAAAAGCTGCATCTCTGAGTGCTCATTACCGTGCAGAGTATCACTCTATAGTCATCATCAGACTGGCAGGATTCAAGTAGTCACCTTGGCTTTACTATGCTGACTACAGTACATTCACTTTTTGACCAAAATTAGTTGGAAAAGACAGCAAGAGGACATTATAAATGTTGCAGCTATAGAAATAAAGAGACATCTTCCTCACAAGAAGTGATATGTTGAGCTTATGTTTTAATTTATAGTGAAAGACCGAGTATTTTCTTTCTCATTGCTGCAAAAATCCCTCATATATTTTCAACTCTTTCTGAGTGGGTAAATCAGTTTATCTTAATAAAAAACTCGTGTGGTTTGAGCAAAGACCACTATCAAAATGCAGTGTAGATAATTCTCAATCAGTCTGAGTTCCTGTCCCAGTCCTCCGAAATAACAATCCCAACATCTCAAAATGAACCTACTTACCAACATCATATCCTCAGTTTCAGACTATGGGAACACCAATCTAGTAAAGAGAAATACAGCCTTCACATTATTTCAGACACTTTCAACATAAAAAACCCCAACATATATATATGCAAAAGTGAACTAGTGCTTGTATCTTGACATGGAGCTCAGAGCCAAAATGCTATGAGCCAAAATGTTATGCTGTATGCATATGGCAAATCATATGTAGAAAGGACTAGCTCTGAACTGTTTAGACACATATCACCATACTTGGTCCTGGAGATCAGGGATCACTCCTTTGAAGCGTGTATCTACTGTTGTCTTTTAAAACCATCTGCATTAGGCTAAGAGAAATTACTAGAAATCCAATTCAATGCATTATGCTAAGTTAAAAAAAAAAAAACAAAAAAAACAAACAAACAAAACAAAACACAAATCCCCCACCCACCAACAAAAAAAAACCCATCACAACAACCAAAAAAAAAAAAAAAAAAAAGAAGCAGCAAACTTTCATTGTATTTGACTTAGGACAGAACATGTTTGAGTTTTATATAAATGTATGCATTATAAAAGTACATATATATATATTTATTTAAATAAATTCAGTATCCCCCCCCCCAAACATCACAAAAAATGAGGTATTTACATGGATGCTGTGTGAGAGTATGTGTTTTAATAGGTTATATTTCTTTACAGAAATTCAAAGGTTCAAAATAAGTCTAGCTCAAGTGGGAGATGGTTAAGTTCAGGAATTAATTCAGTCTATAAGGTGGGGTTTGTGAAAATCCTACAGGTCTCCCAAGAACATTAGAGAGTTGATAGCAGAAAGCAACAGAGGACTTATTTAGCCCAACATCCTGGAGTCTGAAACAAATGATTAGGGGAAGATGACAAGTATGGCAAGGATGAAGTGGCACTTCCTCTGGTCTTGCTTTCCCATCCCAGGTGTCAACTTCCTGGGGCTTCCTGAACTGGAAGTTTCGTCCAGGCTACTGTCTTTAGTAACTGCAGAAAGGCCTTTGCTTTCTGAACATTTTTTTTTTTTGTACTGTGATTTATCAAGTTCTTATGAAAATAAATTCACTTTTTGATTACACACTGTGTGAAAAAGGTACTTCTTTTTGATCATTATAAAGCTACTGCCTGTTCATCTCCTGAGGTAGTATTTAGATCTTGAACTATGAAAAATAGTGAATAAAAGTTTCCTATTCATTTACTCTATAATTTTTATGATTTTAAGATTTTTTTTTTTTCCCTTGGGGGGGTGGGTTGGTGTTTGTTAATTTTTAACTTGTCTTCATTTCCTAAATCAGCTTTTCTAGATATCCATCAGTTTACAATTACTATGGATTATGTTTTTCCCATGTTCTTTTAGAGGGGCATTTATAAAATCGAACTTTCAAAATCTGAGTGATATATCCTACAACAGGTATCTCCAGAGGCTGAACTTTTCTCTGATCTGAACTACCTCTCTCAAGATAGTTGCTTGTTATCTGGAGATAGCATAATGTAAAAATCCATAACAATTCGAGAAACTCAGATCAGTTTCCCATCACTTTTCTGACCCTGAAGAATTTGGACACTAGGTCTCTTCAGATTCCCATACATACTCTCAGGGTTACAACTCTCTCTTTAAAACTTTCTTCCAAGAGTCAGCAAACTAGCTGTGCTGGAGCTTGCAGCTCCCACAGATTTTGCAGTTTCAGAGTTTTTACCAGTCTTTTGCGTATCCTGGAATATAGTTTACCTCTTCGAAGACTTGTGGCTGTTAAAGAAAAAGATGAATGTTTCACAGAAATTAACTTTTTAAAACAAAAATAGTCATCCATACTTCCTACATCATCAAAGGAAAGAAATGATGGTCAGGTTTCTTCTGAGCCCATGTCCATCATGACTAATGAGCACTTTTAGCTGGTAGATCAAAGACTTCCATAAAGTAGGGATGGAGAATGCATTCCCTCAAATCTCCAGAATAGAATTCCTTTGATAAGTTTTGTCATGGCTGGTCAATATTGCTTAAGAAGAGTAACTTGACTGACACCATGACTACTGCAGGTGTCACTAGACATAAGACTAATTATTCACAAGGTGAAATAGAGTATAGTAACTTGAAAGAATATAATACAACCCTTAACAAAGATGTCATTCAAACTCTAAAGCTGTTTGTTCTGCAAATTGTTTGCCTTCTGGTTTCCATGAATCATCTCCTCCTCCTCCTCCTCCTTCATCCGTTTACTTCTTATCTGTTTTGATTCAAAAATATGTTCCTGAAATTTCAGCATAGGGTATCCCCTAACATATTACTTCAGGCATTTTGAACTAACGCACTTCCATTTGTACACACACATGAATTAATTATGTTGAAGGATCCAAAGGGCATCACACGGTTTCTAGAGGAGACCTGGGGCTGACTGGTTTATGTCCCTGAGACCAGTCTACTCTGAAAGAGGAGATAGCTCTGAAAAATGTGAATGTGAGCCAATCAAGTTGCAGGACTGGCCTCAACCTTATTTTACTTAGCAGTATAGATCTGCATGATCTGGGTTAGGGACATACACACAATTGCATTTAAAGAGGAATACATTTTCCATAGCATTAGACAGCAATAACCTCAAATGGCATGCTTTAGCCACCGTATGATGCCATACCCAAACACATCATAAGAGAATATTAATTTTTAAGGTGAATTTTTCAAGCATCAGAATGGGAAAAAAAACCCCACAACACAAAACCCCATAAAATGCCTAAACATTCTCCTTGACATCTGTGTGTTTATATACTCTTTGTACAGACTTAAACTGTTGGTGATAACAGACGTTCAAAACCAAAATTATGCAAAGAGCATGGTACTATAAAAAGCATAGCAACTGCACAAATGATCCCTAAGGATTAGTTTAAATAATGATGCATTTGTGTTGCATAAGCAAATATAGTTGTCAAATATTTATGAAAGGAGTAAATGAGCCCATCCAGAATCTTTGTTAAAACAGTGTCAAGAAGTCTTCCATGTAGCACTCTGACTATATGTATCAGTGAACCTACAGACATTCCGGATCGGAGCAGGAGTCTGTTCAACACAACGTTTTGTCTGACATGTCCAGTGACAAATATTTCAGTGAAAGTTGCAATAGTTCCCTATAGTGAAAAGTTACGGAATAAGCTGATCATTAAAGAGGCTTCCTCTTGACTGTCACGATTTGGAAATTATAGCATGTTCTGAGGCATGAGTATTTCACGGATACTTCAATGCTGAGGCTGGAAAGCATTATTGTAAAACATCTGGCTTGACCTTCTGCATATTGCAGATAATTTTTCTAATTTCTCTATCAGGTCAATATATAGCATAACCAAATTACCAGGGTTTTGTATTTTTGATCCTATTTAGTAGACAGGGAAAATGTTATTTATCTATATAAAGAAGTTGAACTGTTTTAGTGGAGTTGACCATAGTTTAGGGGGCTTTTATTTTTAAAGAACGGTGATTGGTAGAGTTGAATAATCTTGTAATCATTATTATTTTAAATTATAATTTTAATATCATCTCCTTAATGTTTCCACTGAATGCACATTATGAACACAAATTTTCAAAAGTGACTGATTGTTTTGCAAGCCTAGTATGTATTTATTTAGGGAAATCTGTGCTGCTTACATTTCTGCACAGAAAAATTCCAGAAGCTAATCCATCTCCCTAAAGTTATTTTTAAAATGCCATATTCCTGCAGTCTGCAATACCATCTGTCAGAATAGAAGATTCCCTCCTGAAAGAAGTAGAAAACATCCCATATGGATCCAAGACTTGGGTCAGAAGTCTAAAGGAAGGGAGAAAAGGCAGAGTGTTTCTGATAAAGCCTATGATGAAAAATTGCTCTTCATTTGCTGACAGGATATACTTCAAAAGCATTAGACAAAATGAAAATGCAAATTGTGTTGTTGGATATTAAATTTATTTTGTTCACAGTCCATTTCTATCTGTAGTAAAATGTTAAAGTAAGTAAGGGTTCAGTTCAACCCACATGGCATATTAGGTCCCATATAGTGCCACACAAAGGATTTAACATTATTTTTTTTTTCTCAGAATTTGCATCAGGAACAAATATTACCCCGTAGGAACCTATGAAGTGCATATTTAGCCACATTCTAGATCTAGTATTAGCCTAGAAGTAATTTAATACACAAGAAAGGGACTACAGAAAGGAAGAAGTGAACACTTTACTTCATTGTAGCTGCTTCCCTTTATGGTCAAAGAGCAAAACACAAAAGGACAGAAGAAAAGGAAAGAAAAAAAGAACTAAAACGTTTGAAAGGCTGACAAAAGGTTGCTGAAGGTTTTCATAGCTTTGCCTACAGAAAAAAGTAATTTGATGCTAATGCTAATGAGTAAAACTGAGCAGTTGTCAAATTCCTAAGCACTTGAACCCCTTCCTTGGGTGCTACATGAGAATGTAATTGCACAACTAGGAGAACCTTCTACATAATTAACATTTCTACATAATTAACATAAATAACATATTTGCAAAATATGCCACTTTCACTTTTTTTTTTTTCTTTTAAAGAAATAACTTATTCCCTAGAAAAAAGTCTGTCATTCTGGAGCATCTTTTTCACCATAATGTTAGCACATCTTTTTGACAGTTTATTAAAGTTTCAAGAAGTGGTTATGCAATTAGCCTAAATATCTTATTTTGCCTTACTACCAGATTTCTGTTAAAACAGAACACATCATTACATTCATTCATCATCTTTTGGCTGTGAGGTTCCAGGATGCCAAAAATAGTAAACACTTGTGGAATCTACAATAATTGAGATCAACAGTAAATTACATTTTAAGTGCTCATCAAGGTGAGAACAAGGCACTTCATGACTATTTGTATGTCCTTGTTAGGAATTTTGCCAAGCTAGAAGAATGCACAGATTTGTATAGGAGTTGCTAACTCTAACCTTCCTATAACTACATTTGTGCCATACAAACCCAGTGATTTTTATAGATATACCTAACTTAGGGTTTTGTTGGGATTTTTTTCTAAAAAAAAAAAGGAAAATAACATTACCTTGCATGGAGAACTGTGCTAAAACCTCTCATATATGCTGTGCTTGTACTTAATAATTTAAAATGCAGTGTCGATATCTGCTTTGTTTCCTTTAGGGTTTGGGCAGGATGAGATGTTGCATTTAGCTATAGTTTGCTACAAGAAGAGTTCCCTCTGTAAGGCGTAACATCAATGTCTTAACATTGAATATTGCCAGTAAAACAGCTGTTGCTTAGTTTGTCAACATATGCATATGGTATATAGCTGGTAGAAACAACATCATAGAACAACTGTCTTCTTTAGAAGTTTCACTTTCCTATCAGTTCTGCCCTTATGCAATGCAATTCAAAAAGCTGAAAAAGTTTGCCTTTGGCATTAACAAGACACATTAGCAAGGTACAATTTTTAGATTATGCTTTAGCTGGAACACCATCCCTTGGTCTTGCAAAATTCAGTTACTATTCTAATTATAAAACCTACTTGATCTCCTCTTGCTGTAATAAAGATATCAACTTATCCACACAGTAAATTAATTGTGTGTTGCTCCTTTCTATATTCCATTATGTGTGGAACTAGATAGTTTGGCCAGTGAAGTCCCAAGGGGTCAAAGGTGCATCTTACCTGTCAATTTGTGTAATAACAAAGATGGGAAGGGCTTGATCATTCATGCCCACTCCCCAGTTCCTTCTTCAGTGTCCATGGAACATAAAGAAAGGAAGAAATCCTGTTTCTAAAAACTCTTGTTCTTATAGAAATAAGTATTTATTTATTTATTTATTTATTTTGTCTTCTGATTTCTTGTCTCTCTATTCTGCTGCAGGTGGCTCCAAAGAGTACAGATGAGTGGGGCTAAGAAACAGATGGTAATAATTACTGAAAGACTTTATATAGGAGGCATCTAGGGAAAGTACAGGCACTGGAATACCATGATTTGTAAAAATGTACATGGAGCTCTGTGTTACACTGAATGTAAATTGCATTTCTAAGATGCACAGATCCTTATTGAGTGTGGTCATATATTATCAAGTGACTTAGATAAATCTTGGGAAAGCATAATAGACACAGAGATCCACTTTGAGATACTCTGAGTGGAAATTGCTTCCCCTTTCATTCTCTCAGCAAAGGAGACAGACGGCTTTAGAAAAAATTTTGAAAGGTTTTGTCCTGTACAGATAAAAATCCAAGGCCTCCCACATATCTTGTTTCTTCTCTTTACAAGTTGGCATGGTTTGGTAAATTATTCAGTTGACTAAGTTCTGAAGCTATTGAAACTAGAAATATCAGGCAGAAATGTTAACACAATATATTCTGGGGAAAGAAAATCTGGTATCCTCTCTCCCTGGAACCTCCTGATGGACATCATATTGGAAGAAAAAGCTGACAGAGAAAAAAGTAACCATGAAACAATGGTACAGGGCATCAGAGATAGAGCTGGATACTCAGGTGTATTTAATTAAATCCACAGGTTTCTAAACATCAGCTGTATTCAGTGAGATCTACTAGTAGAAAACAGTGCATGCTCAGAACTATGACTTAGCAAAGGCACCTTTGGTGTCCTAGAAAACACAGCTAAGTGAGAAAAAAAAATAAATTTAGACATGTTAACCATCTACTTGATCTAATGAATAAATTGTTGAGAGTGATGACTGAGTGTAAACCAGAAATAGGTATGTTTAGTCTTGTTAGGCTTAGAAGAAATCTTTATGTCTAATTTTTGTATGAGTTTTGTTTTGGGGAGGAATTGGACAGATCAGAAAGTTTCTGCTGTCAGTTATTCTCTCTCTCTCTTTTTTTTTTTTTTTTTTTTTTGCTGTTTTTCCCAGTTTACATGTATTGTTTTCTTGAAAATGAAATCTGTGACAAAGAAAAAATATTGTTATAAAGATGCAGGACAGCAGAAATAAACTGAGTAGTTGTTTATTTGTTATGATGGGAGACACTGTTATGTGTTTGTACAAACATTTTCCACAGAGATATAGGAGAGGGAAGACAGATCCAAAGGCTGTCAACAGTCCTATCAAACAGGATGTTATGAGACAGTGATTTTGGTGACAAGTAGAAAGTATATTATCTCTTTGAGGCTTTTGGTGCCTCTGAGATGGATTCTAAGAGCACTGTATCCTGATATTAGGATCCACAGGGACTGACAGGGCAGCATATCACCAAACATGGCCCATCTCACTGTCCCCACCAAGTGCAAAACTTAGGGTGATCCCCAGGCCATAACTATTACCTGCCCATATGATACATCTCTAGCCTCAAATCCCAGCTCTATTTCAGAAGTTTTGCTGGACTCACTTTACACACACTTACTCATTTTACTCACATTTCAGCCAGCTCCTCTTTGTAATGCACAAGGAACTTCATAGAACCACAGAAATGTAAATTGGAGGTGACTTCAGGTAGCTCTCTAGTCCAACCCACTCCTTGGTGCAGGGCTATCATGAGTATTAGGTTGATCAGCCTTCATTCTGTTGAGCTAAGTCTTGGACAAGTCCATGGACACAAATTCCACAACCTCCTTGGGCAAGCTGGCTAAGTGCAGCACTACCCTCCTCCAGAATGTATTAGTCATGTACAATTTTCTTTCCCCAAGCTACAGCTTGTGGTCTTTGTTCATTGTTATACCATCCGGTACTACCAAGGAGACTTTGGCTACATCACCTTTCAAATATATTTAAGCAAAAGTCCTTAGTTTCTTCTTCACTGAGCTGTATAGCCTCAGTTGCCTGAGGTACCATTCCTGGCAAAAATTTTGTGGCCCTGATCATCTTTATAGCCCTCCACTGGATCCTTGCCAATTTCTTTTTATCCCTCTTAAACTGTGAAGTCCCAAACTGGATGCAGTATTTTACATACAACTTCACTGTTGCTAAGAAGGAAAGAATAATTTTCTTTGATCATGTGGCCAGAGCCTCTCAGTGTAGCTCAGTATATAATTTGCCTTATTCAGGAAGAAAGCACACTGTCGGCTTGTCTGCAAACTAGTGTACACTATTACCCTCAAGCTCTTTTCAACAGGGTTTTAACTCATCTAGTCCCTTCCTAACCACTGTTGATGCATGGAATCATTTCTCCCTAGCTCCAGAATTTTTCACTTTTTCTTATGGAACATCATGAGCTATATTTTGATCTAGTGCTAAAGTTTATTGTAGTCTCTTTGGGTAGACTTGTGACATTTGTCATGGCCACAGTTACTCCTTCCTATTTGTTTCATCTGCAAATGTTCTAAGTGCACTTGTGCTATTATTCAGGTCATTGAAGATGTTGAACATTATGAGTCCCAGCATGGAATTCTACAGTACTGAACTTCTCACTGCTTTCCAGAGGGATATTTAAGCATTGATCATTGTTGTGGCTGAATCCAGTTAATTTTTAAGCCATATAACTCACCCACCTAACCATTTTCCCACCACATACTTCCTCAGCTGTGGGAGAATGCCAAAAAAATCTCACTAAAGGCAAGTCAAATTCCATATACCACTTTCTCTTGTCATTTACCCAGTCATTAAATTGCACAAAGATGACAATTCTTTTTTTGAAAACCTTATTGTTGGAAAGTTGATGTACTCATGATTACTTGTCCTGTCTTTTGCTTGTTTGGAAGTAGATTCCAGGAGCATGTGTTTCTTGATCTTCTCAGGGACTGAGAAGAGGCTGACCAGCCAACAGTTTCTTTGATTCTCCTTTTTGACTCTCTTAAAAGTGTTTCATTTTGTTTTGCTTTGTTTTGTTTTATTTCTTCCAGACATGACAGACAGCAGCTTCACAAGCACAACAGTTAACTCACTCAGCATCTGTTAATAAAACTTATATCAGTTGCATGATATGGAGTATACTTCTACAACTTTTTGTTCTAAAAATGAGAATCCCTTCCCCTTCCCAAACTTTCCTGATACAGAGGTTAGTTGAGTCCCCCAGCATTATCCATATTGCCCATGACTAGACTGTCTTCCCCCTCCATCATATTTTTTTCATTTCCCTGACATTTTCTGTCACAGAATCACAGAACTGTCTATGTTGGAAAAGATCTTGAGGATCATCCAGTCCAACCATCAACCCAACATTGACAGATCCCAATTACACCATATCCCTCAGCACTAAGTCGACCCTACTCTTAAACACCTCCAGGGATGGGGACTCCACCACCTCCCTGGGCAGCACATTCCAATGCCTAACAACCCATTCTGTAAAGAAATGCTTCCTAATATCCAGTCTAAACCTTCCCTGGTGCAAATTGAGGCCATTACCTCTTGTCCTATCGCTCAATACTTGGTTAAAGAGGCTCATCCCCGTCTGTCTCCAACCTCCTTTCAGGTAGCTGTAGAGGGCGATGAGGTCTCCCCTCAGCCTCCTCTTCTCCAGGCTAAACACCCCCAGTTCCCTCAGCCGCTCCCCGTACGACCTGTGCTCCAGACCCTGCACCAGCTCCGGTGCCCTTCTCTGGACACGCTCGAGTCATTCAATGTCCTTTTTGTAGTGAGGGGCCCAAAACTGAACACAGGAATCGAGGGGCAGCCTCACCAGTGCTGAGGACAGGGGTCAGATCCCTTCCCTGTCCCTGCTGGCCACGCTATTGCTGACACAAGCCAGGATGCCATTGGCCTTCTTGGCCCCCTGGGCACACTGCTGGCTCCTGTTCAGCCGGCTGTCAGTCAACCCCCCCAGGTCCCTCTCTGACTGGCAGCTCTCCAGCCACTCCTCCCCAAGCCTGTAGTGCTGCTGGGGGTTGTTGTGGCCCAAAGGCAGCCCCCAGCATTTGGCCTTATGGAAACTCCTCCAGTTGGCCTCAGCCCATGGCTCCAGCCTCTCCAGGTCTCTCCGCAGAGCCTCCCTACCCTCGAGCAGATCAACACTCCCACCCAACTTGGGGTCATCTGCAAACTGACTGAGGGTGCACTCGATCCCCTCATCTAGATCATCAATAAAGATGTTAAACAGGAGTGGCCCCATAACCGAGCCCTGGGGGACACCACTCATGACCGGCTGCCAACCAGATTTAGCTCCATTCACCACAACTCTTTGGGCCCGGCCATCCAGACAGTTTTTTCCCCAGCAAAGCATGTGTCCATCCAAGGCACGAGCAGCCAGTTTCACCAGGAGAATGCTGTGGGAAATGGAGTTTTTCTGCAACTGGCAGAGCTATACAATCCCTACATGTATATCTTTATGTCTTTCACTAGTCTTAGCTCTATCTGGACTTCTTTCCGGATCTTGTCCCTAGGAGCCTAAGCAGTTCCTCTTCCTTTTTGCCTTGTTGTCTTGTCTATTTTGTTTTTCTCCAGACCTTGTGGATTCTGTTTATGATTTTGGAGAGTTGCACACTTAGCCAAGTCAGTAATTTGTCAAAATTACCACTATTGCTGCACAGGAGACTGGGGACAGACTTTTATTAGGGCCTGTAGGAGTAGCACAACGTGTAATGTTTTTAAAATAAGGAGGGTATATTCATACTAGATATAAGGAAGAATTTTTTTACAATGAGGGTGGTGAAACACTGGAACAGGTTGCCCAGAGAGGTGGTAGATGTCTCATGCTTGGAAACATTTATGAGGTTGGATGGGTTTCTGAACAACCTGATCTAGTTGAAGATGTCACTGCCATTTGCAGGGGGGGTGGACTTTAAAGGTCCTTTCCAACACAAACTTTTTAATGATTCTATGATTTTTATGATTAATTCCTGAGCTGTTAAGCTTTCTTTTAAAATAAGCTAGCTCTTCTTGACTTCTTTTTCTCAAAGAGTTCTTAAGCAACATCCCGAATAAGATGAAATATGCAGTTGTAAAGTCCAGAATCCAAACTATGCTGCTTGCCTTCCCATTTCGCCTCCAGATACTAAACTTAATCATCTCAGAGATGCTCCAACCTAAACTGCCCTCTGAGTTTTCCACCAGGTATTCCCTATTTATGAGTAGAGAACTCTTTCTGGTCATCCCTGACATTAGGAGATGATTGTTACCCGCCTTTTTTTTTTAAAAAACAATTGTGAAAACATTCCTGGAGAGCTTCAACTTTTCCCTGAGGATATGAAATCTTTCCTTGGCTAATATAATTGCTTTGCATGTAATAAGAATGCATGGTTAACAGGAGACAAAATTTTATATGGTTATAATCTACAGTTACTCTCTATTACTGGAGTTCCTAAAAAGACATTTCATGCCCAAATACAAGAAAATATTTTACCTACCAATTAATCTGACACAAGCTAGTGTGTGCACTACAGTAATTCTAGAAAAATCTGTGCCTTCTTTGTAATTTTCTGTGAACAATTTTCTTTCATGTAGTAACTGCACAAATATCAGTTATAATAAAACTACCTGCATGGACAGAATCAATAATTTTTGCTGTTATCGTATAATTCTGTATTCAACTATTTGACTTTTCTTTTTAAAAAAGAAAAAATGGTAGAAGTACAATTACAACATTTCTGGAGATCTTCAACTGTTCCCTGAGGATAAGAAATCTTTCCTTGGCTAATAAAATAATCCAAACTGAAGTCTGGTCCAGAAATCACCATGAGTAAATATAGTTTATCTCCAAGAACTGCCATTGAGCCATTAATAATCAATGACATGTTTTGTTTTTTTTTTTACCTGAATCCAAAAAGAAGCAGCTCAAGGTAAGAAAAGCTCTCAGTTCTTCCCAAAATCAGGATGACAGTAGAAATGTGGTTTTGGATTAACTCATTTGGACCACCAATTTTAGTTTCTGCTACCTCTGGCAACCGTGTAATAGATGTTCGGGTCCGTGGAATACCACAGGTAATAGAACATTTGGAAACTGTCCATATAAGCTTAGTACAAAATCTTCAGTTTATTATAGGATAAGAAGCGGGTAAATGAGAGCAGAGCTCCTGCCATAAGCTCTGAAAAGACAGGGTACTTATCAGGTGAAATAATTTAGATTAACATTGATTAGTTTAATGTTGGCTTAGAATTAAAGGACAGTATCACCTGGTAAACAGTCCAGTTTACTTAGTAGATCTCACTGTTATCCTTGGAGATGTCCCAGGAATTATCTAGGGTGAGCTCCACTTAGTTGACTGAATCTGGCACAACTACATATTGTAGTGGTACAATTTTTTTGTACACTGAAAATTCAAGCTGTATCTAAACTGTGAAGTTCTTGTGGTTGTATGTAGCTTGCAAATTTTCAGTGTCTATCATCAAAGAAATTATAATGCCTTAAAGTAAGTAATCCTGTATTTTGTCTGTCTGCCTTGGGAATGGCAGGAAAGTTATAAGAATGTAATGTGTGAGAATAATTTCTAAATTAAATTTAATTAGTAACATGGAAAAAGCCATTAAGTGTTCTGTTATGCGGAGGTGCTGGTTATAATCCAGTCTTTATATTTGGTTAAGATAAAAGGCTTTCTAAATATTTACCTAGATTTTACAAGTATTTCTTCAGTCTACAAATAAAAGCAGAAAACAATCACAGGGATATAAATAATGTCTAGATGCCATTTGAATTTTTGTAATTTAATGGACTGTCCAAAATGAGATTACAAATGCACATGAAAATGGAAAACTTTTAATTAGCTAACTGTGTAGTAATATAGCATTACTCCTTTGTTATAAGTGAATGCATCTAGGAAAAAGGTTTGGTTCAGAATGTAGTTTAGCTGAATCTGTGTCTCTCAGTTTTAAATCTTTCACTTTCCTATGATTCTCCTCCTTCTGTGTGTGTGTGTAGATAGACATTTAAATTTTAATTTCTGTGTTCCAATTCAAAGATAGGCACCTTTTTCATTATGCCATTTTTCTTACTTGTTTAGAAACCCAGAAGGGAGCATATTCCCTGTTATTATTATTAAAAAAAAACAAAAAAAACAACCAAACAAACAACAAAAAAAAACCACCAAAAAACCTTGGCTCCTATAGGGACTTCACTGTCAAACTCATTCAGGTTCTACTGTGAGTGTAAACTGTTAACTTTGGTTTTCAGTATGAAATAGAAATCAAGCATAATCAAATGGGGGTTTACAGCTTTTTACACAATTATAAACTATTTTGAATATTATACATGGAGAGGTCAATTCATTATCTTAAATCAAGACTAGTAGTTACAGTGATACACTACCTATATATCTAAAATTCTATTAAAATAATATTCGCTCTGCCCGAAAATTTGACTTTGAAAAATCCATAGTTTAAGCAACTATCTGAATCATATAACAAGACTCAATTACACCAGGTGGTATTGACTGATGTATTTGGTAATGTAATAAAGATGCCAACCCTGACAAAATTTGTTAGTCTGAAAATAGGGCAAAATGCTCTTTTATTGCAAAGCTAATGAAAAATGCTGCTTACGGAATGATGAGACCCATCAAGTAGATTTATAGTATACGTTTCTAAGTTTTCAGGTATTTCAAAAAGATTGGAAGTCTTAGCAATGGGCAATAGGACTAATGTCTCTGCAGAATAATGAACACAAGAAAAAAGGGGTGAGTTCTGGCATTCAGACCTACATGGTAGAGGAATGTATAGTAAAACTCTAAGAGCGTATGGTGCTTCCTGAGCTTATGGAGCACTGTCATGGCTGGACCACCACCTGGATGTTTTGCAAGCCTCACGAATCAAAGAGATACTCCTTTGGTGGATTAAAGATTCTGAGTTGGATTCAGTGAATCCAAATCCCAGCAGAAGTTTGGCAGAGGACTGAGTCGGTTCCTGGGATGCCAGCATTAATGGCTGAGGGCCAGACAATAATCTCAGATGCATGGCACGTGTCACCTCCTATCTTGATTAAGCCACGTCTGCGGCTTGCACACACAATGTGTAACAGCAGATTTTCTACTGCATATGTTGCTTCCAGTGCCATACGTCTTAGTTTAAAATCTGGTGCGTAAGGCATGACTATTTCTTTTCTTTTTCCTTCAGTTGTTTGATGAAGAAATAAAAACAAAAGAAAAAGAAAGTAAAAATATAACAGCACTCACCCTGTTTTACCCCTCTGGCTTCTTCATCTCCTATTCCTCCCTTCCAAAGAATTCAATTTGTACCACACAAAAGACACAAAGACATTAAAGTAATAATAGAAGAAGCACAGGAAGATTATTTTCCTTCATTCATTCTTCAGTATATGTGAGACATGACAGGATTCTTTAAACTCACAAGTATTTACTCTTTAAGCTAATTCCACAGTGTTGTAAAACAACATGCAAACTGCAGGCTAGAGAGAAATAAGAGAGTCAGCATAGCAAAACTCGATTAGAAAGTTTGATTTGATTATCTGTTCCTTATTTGCATCACACTGCTGTTTCACTCAGAGCTACCTGACTGGAATATTTGCACTGCAATCTGAGCATGGAAGCTGAAGCTATCAGCAGAATACCAGGCTGCAGGAAGCACAGCGTTTTATGCTAGAGCATTCCGGCACGCTAATTGCTGCTTTGAAAATCATACTTCAAACATTTTCGTGCTTCATTTCGTCTCTTGGTTTCAATGGAAAATGTCCAGAAATGATGTGGTTGAGCTTGAAGATGAGAAATGGGAGACTGAGGGGCTGAAAGGTACCATACAACTGGATTGATGCAGTGTCTTAATGTACTGGCCTTGAACTATACGAACTTGATGGTGAATTCAGCCAGATTAAGGAGAGTGAGAATCAATCAGTTTCCAATGGCTCTAAAAGTCACAATAAAAGGGAAGATGGTTGTGTATTTATTGTCTAAGAGCTACACAGAAGACCCTCTTGTGCAATAATAATTAAAAAGCCTCAACCAGAGAGGTTAGCTTGAAAAACAAGGAACAAAAACACCTGACCCTTCTGTTCCTGGAAGAAAGCCCATTAGCTGAATGATTGATTTTGTGCTTTTTTTCTTTCTTTTTTTTTTTTTTTTTTTTTTCAAGTATTTTTCCTCTAAGTCTCATTCCCTACATTACATGAAACACCCCAAAGTACTTTTATCTACTGGATACTTAGCCCAAATTGGGGAGGGGTAAGTGGGAGGTTACTTAAAAATTCCTGTCATATTAAATTTCATGTTCAGTAAACTACTTTCAATTTCTCACATTCTAGAAGGACAGGCACTAGAAAATATACTGCTTTTGATTATTAAAAAAAAATAAATAATCTGTATAGATTATGTATCAAGTTTTAAAACTATATCTCTATTTCACTGATGTATAACCACCAAAAAAAAAAAACAAACCCAAAACCCAACCAACCTGCAAGAAAATGATACCCCTTTGCTTCTGAAATGTTGTGACAAAGAATGCTCTTCATTGTCAGGGGCCCTGACTTCATAAGCCTCTCTCTTGCACCCTGGAATCATATATAATGTAGATGAGATTGCTAGGACCAGAAATCTTAATTTATTTATTGTATAAGTGTAATGCCAGCCACCTCCTGTTTTCATTATACCAATCTAATGCCAGCCATTTCCTGTTTTCATTAGACCATTGTAATGCTAGACTCCTACTGTTCTCATTAGTGCAGGACTGTGTAATGGCAACCACCTCATGTTTTCATTATAACAAAACTGTATGGTGCCAGCTGCCACTTATTTTACTTTACAGAATAACGTTTGAATGTAGTCCATACTCTATCTAAGAGAATATATACAGAGATGTCAAGGACCTGAAAAATTTAAGACCCCTAAGAAAATACTGGGAAACACCCTTCCCGACTATTTTGTCACTGGAAGAGTGGCAGAGAATTTATACAGAATATACATAGAAGAGGTTAAAGGCTGGGGTTAAACTGCTGTGGAACATGGTTAAATTCTAGCAACTGCCTTTCTAATCCATAACCTGTGT
Organism: Athene cunicularia; assembly: GCF_003259725.1. Lineage (NCBI taxonomy): Eukaryota > Metazoa > Chordata > Aves > Strigiformes > Strigidae > Athene > Athene cunicularia. Next base: position 34,876,031 of record NW_020799091.1, on the reverse strand, counting down.
GGGCTTCCAGAAGAAGATAAAAAGGTGGTGGTAGTAGTTCAAGGTCTGGATTAGACTTCTAGGGAAATCCAAGTTAAATTCCTGTCTCCAGCACATATTGCTTGCACAGACTGTAACCTATAAATTCTGTCTTATTATGCCAGCTGTGACTGGTCTGGAGATAATGCTTTCTCTGTCCCCAAAATTGGATTGTTTTGTGTTGGGGTTTTTTTGTTGGTTTTTTTTTTTTTTTGTTCGTTTGTTTGTTTGGGGTTTTTTTTTGGTTGTTTGTTTGGTTTGTGTTTTTTTTTCCCCCTTCTGTAATGCTTTTGCAAAATGAAATATTGCAGTACTTATCAGTAGTGCTTAAGAAGAAGCTGTGACTCCTTCTCTAGGGTCTTCAAAATCTATTGTAATGATATTAAATAGTATGAAGAACCACCTGATGACACAAAAATCTTCTGTTGGGAGATCTTAAAAATGGAGCTTCTTTAAAAGTTGGAAGTACTAAGGTGCTGTTAAGTTGTGGTTACATTGCAAAGAACTATGTCTATTTTATTTTTTGGTAGTAGGTACTTGAAGTAAAAAACCCTCTAATTCTAAAAGAAATAAAAGTATAAGACACTGTGAAAATACTTTTACTAAAGAGCTTTCTAGTTTTTGCTAGAAAGTTTTCATTCAGGTGCTCAGGTTTCGGCTGAAATTGAACATTATAGAATTCAAAAAAACCCAACCCAGTGCCATTGCTCTGTAAATACTAGGCAACTGCTATGTGAAAGTCCTGTAATATCATTGCAAAAGAATATCTGGTTTATGTAAGGGGACTGTGGCCTAAGGTCTATAATGAATGAATGAGCTGTGTTTTAGTCATGAGACAGAGTCACCACATGCACTGGTACACATACATCTGCTGTCTCTATTCTGAAGCCTTGGGAGCTTGAAGTGCTTGTTATCAGGACCAGAAAAAGCACCACAGTGAAGGGCCTTATTCTGTACCTGACCAAAATTATCAGTGCTGCACAGTGACTTTGGTTTTAATTATTCATGTGATACCAGCTTGTCATGTTTTATCTGTTGTATTTTTTAATGATTTATAGTTTCACTGTAGCTCAGGAGGAAAAAAGCTCTGTGAACAGGTACCATGAATATAAAATTTAACTGTTATTGTAAATACTGGCTGTGGTGGGTTGACCTTGGCTGGATGCCAGTGTCCACCAAGCTGCTCTATCACTCCCCTCTTCAGCAGGACATGGAAAAAAAAAAACCTCGTGGGTCAAGATAAAGACAGTTTAATAAAGCAAAAGGCTGTGTAGATTTATTCTCTATTTCCCATCAGCAGGTGATATCCAGCCAGTTTCCAGGAAGCACATCCTCGGTACACATAACGGTTGTTCTGGAAGACAAACAGTGTAATAATGAATGTACCCTGCCCTCTTTCTCTTAGCTTTTATTGCTAAGCAAATGTCATGTGGCCAGTTTGAATTAGCTGTCCTGGCTATGTCCCCTCCCAAGATTTTGCCCACCCCCAGCCTAATGGGTGAGAGGGGAATTTTGGAGAGACAGCCTTGGTGCTGTTTCAACACTGCTCAGCAGTAGCCAAAACACTGGTGTGTTATCAACACCTTTCTAGCTACCAATACAAAGCACAGCACTATGCGGGCTGCTATGGGGAAATTAACTCCATCTCAGCCAGATAAAATACACTGGTAGTTATATTCATTTATCTGGAAGAAAACAGCTCTTCAAAACTATTTTTGTTCCACTCTTTTGCTGGAAAAGTTGTGGTTTCAAGAAAACAAAGTGTTCTTTGTCATTCTCAGATTGCTGTATTATTAACAACACTGAATAGACTAATTGACAGATGTGTATAAGTTTTGTTAAAATGATTAAAAACTCTTCAAATCATAACCTGTCAGTGTTCCCTGGGAAACAAAGACCCTTCCATCTGTTAGGGAACTCTCTAAATCAATGTAATGAGTCACCTTTAAAATGACAGCTGTCACCTGTAGGATTTAAGCCTTGAAGGAAGTGCAAAAAATATAGTGAAATACATATAAACTGTCGATCAAAAAATATCCTTGTTTTTATTTTGATCACCTCACTGCGGGCAGGGTGTAGTATCTTGTAATTTGTCTGTGATCCCTAGTGTCTGGATTAGGTCCAAATCAATAGGAAGATTGCTATGTTTAGTGATGTTAGTTTGATAAGGCATGATATGCCTACATATATCTTTTTACATTCTCTGTCTGTCTTCAGAATGAATAAAATTTTACGAGAACAGTGGCATGTGATAGCACCACACTTGAAAATTACTTCTTCTGAGCTGTGGAAACCCAATAAATTGGAAAGTGAGGGAGGTGGGGGAGTTGGTGCACTTTTGGTTCACATGCAAAGATGATACACCTGTATTCCCTTTCCCTTCAATATTTAAGTTATTTTAGTAAAGGTAAGTGATCTGACAGTCCTTTGCTTGTACCATTGTTTCCCCTTTCTGATGCATTATCTGAACTAAGGCAGGTGGACTCATAACATTTTCTGTGGAATAAAATGCAAAATCTGCTATGCAAATGGACCATTAAGAACTGAATTAGATTAAGCAGTGGTGGTAAATCAGCAATTATAGTGCTTTTTTTTTTTTTTTTCCTCTTTTTAAATAGCAAGATTCCAGCACAAATAAAATCCAACAAGTCTGCAACACATGTTGTAGATGGTAATGCTAGTTACCACTAGAAGAGAAATCCTAGGGATGCTGATGTGCTTTACTGAATCTAATATACATTTTACCACTGTTCTGATGCAGTCTTTAAAGCTAAGCATGCTTAGCAAAGTGCTTTGAGTTGGCTGGTAACACAGTATATTAATTACAGCTCGTAATAAGTTCCATTTTTACATAATTGTTGCATAGTTGTGCATGTTATGCCAAATAAAATCCTCAGTCTGGACTGGTGATTGTAATTAATATTTATGCTGCTGTTAAAAAAAAGAGCATGCTTCTAGCTTCATTGATGTTGAAGATCTTCTGGGTTACTTATAAAATGAAACAAAAATAATAATTAAAAAAAAATTCCAAACTGAGCAAACAGGTGGTTGTTCAAATACGATCCTAAATTAATTTTTTTTTGGCTGCAAAAATGCATTCTCTGCTAACCAACACATGCATTGAACAAGGATTGGTCTTTCTCCAGACCACCCTTCAAGGCTTGGAAATGAGGAGCAGTATTTGCTAGTATGACTTACATTCAGGATGAAGGAAATAAAGAAAGTGAATGAGGAGAGCTGGCATCCATTTACAAGAAGCTATGGGATTCAAGATTTGGCAGCAGTATCTGGTGGCTCCTTGCAGTTGAGTGTTGTCATTGCCCATAGTAGCTTGAATTTCTTCCAGGAAGGAGGTGATGTGAACAGCACCTTAGACTACAGGAATTATTGGTTATCAGCAGAGCTGTCTCAGGTTTACAGTCTTGATTCCACAGTAAACTTGGCAAATCTCCATGAAAGCTCTTTGAAAAAGACTGCTTGATTCAGATGTCCTGCAAGTGTTCCTACTTATCCAACTGTTGTGGTAGTATGGTGAGTCTCTGACATTTCACCTCTGCTAAAGGAATAAGAAGTAATAGGAACCGAAAGTCTGTCACAATCATCATATTCCTTTTCTCCCTCTATCTTGATTTCTGCCTCCAGCCACAAGAACTTTTGCAGCTGTAGTGGTTTTAAGATTTAGCAGTTCAGGGAAGATGATTAGTAAGTAACGGAGAATGATTTTATTTTTTTTTAAGGTGATTTCTTTGGAAATTAAAACACTGAATGTACTTACTAGCATTACAAAGGCTTTACCTGGGTGTCTAGACCTTCAATTCCTCTCTCCTATTTTAGTTCAGTGGAAAAAGTTTATTTAGAAAGGAATGGTGGTGCATTTATTGTCATCAACAGCATTACTCAACTGAGTTATGGAGAAAAAAGTATTCATGAATAATGTTGTATTTGACTGTTTTTTTGTTTTGTTTTGTTTTGTTTTTTTTCTCTTGGGTTCTGGTGACTACTTTTCAAAGTCTGTTACTTTTTCAAAAGGTAAGTGTTCTTTTCCTTTTAAAGGATTGCTGTCTTACTCTGACATGTACAAAAAGATTAACTCAACAAAACAAATACACTTTCTATCTGTATTTCATCCCTAAAAGAATCAACTAAACAGAAAAAGAATCAACTTGCACTGAGTGGCAGTGATCTAGTATATATCAAGGAGTTTGGTTCACTTAACTGGTGCACAGAGGTGCAAAAGTTATTACGGAAGCATAATTACCAACCTCTGGAGTCTTTTCCAGAAGAACATAGCATGAAAGAAGCCCAAAGTCTGGACAGTGCCCTTATTCTGGGGCTTTCCACCCCTACAGACTTTGAAGTGAGACAAAGCCTCAGTGGTTTTAAGAAGCTTATCCTGTGGTCAAAGATAAAGGCTTATTAACAGCTGCTAATCTCTATTCTAGATCTCTTATAACATAGTGATACCATGTTATTAAAGTAGTTTCACATGTATCCTTTTCTGCTGTATTTACCATATTCATTAGGTGTTGTACAAATCTTTATTAAATGATATGATATAAGCAGTGACTTATATTAATTTTGTTCTCAATTTAGAATAAGACACAAGGGAATAGAAAATCATTCCTATAGCCAATAGAGCTTTAAGCAAAGAAACTCAAAGGATATTCAGAATAAATACAATTTCTCATCTGGTCTAAGACAGTCCCTAAACATGTACTCATAATAAAATACTTTGTTATGAATCGTATTATAGTTAGAAAATATAAAATGCATTAGTTATTCAAAATATACACATCAGATGATTTTTTTTCTCATAATTTCAGTTTAAAAAATCTAAAAAGAAATAATTTTAACCAAAGATGAAATAGTTATGTGTTTAGTTATCAAGGAAACATCCTGATTTAGAGCTGACTAGTTGCTAAGTGTGATAATCCTCTCAAAAAAATCTCCCACTGAACTCCCAATAGCAAATTAAGCATTTGTTTATAAAAAGATAAGTGTTTTAACTGGAAAATAATACATTGTTTTAGTATATTTTAGCAACTTTAATATGATCAGATTTTAAACCAAAGAATTTTAAGGAATAAATGGAGGTCTTATCTACACATATTATGATTAATATTTTTTTAATTATATGATATAAAATCTGAAACATCTTTCAAGACAGATGAGGAATCTGCTCTAAATTCTTTATATTAGTTAAATTGGCAATGTAAAGCATTTTAAATGGATATCTGAAAAGGAGGGAGTGGTGACTAATAGAAGCGACACTTGCAGAAATCATTATAGCATGTAGCATCATAAAAGATGTCTGTTGTAAAGTGGTTAGAAAAAAAGATGCATGGAACATTTTCCTAAAACCAATAATAACAAAAATAGATATATGTCATTTTCTGATGGTCAGACAGATATGGTGTTTCCATTTTAATGCTGATGCCAGTACAGCAATCCATTTTTTATCACTCTCAAATCAAACCACTGAAAAGAGTTCTGTATGTAATTGCCCCTCAAATGATGGAAAATGTACAGCTATTACAAAATGTAATTGCAAATTTGTTGAGTAGCTTTTCTTCCTACAAACATATTACAAGTATGTTTTCTGTACTGCACTAGCAATCAACTGATTTCCAGATGAAACTTCAATGTTGGTTTTAACTTGGAAAAAGTTGAGGATAACTGACTGACTGATCACCCAGTTCTCTGGCAGCGATTCAGTAGGTGCACTTTAATAAGATTCCATAGAGTTAGTGTTCAAGGTACTAAATAAAATGGTTTCATATAATGAAAATAAAATGGAATAATTAAAATTCCATTTCTCAATATGTAAAAATCTAAATCTGTTTTCCAATAATCTATGTTTAAAGCTGTGTCTATACTCTCGATTCTTACCAAGATAAATCAGAATGTTTATGGATATCTTGTGCAACCAAAAGGTATTATCTCTAGCCCAAAGATCCTAAAAGAGGCAACCATGTCAGAGCACCATTTTCATTTTAAAAACTATCAAAGGGTCCACAATTTGACCAGCATATATTTAGGAAAAACTAAAAATAAAAACTTTAAAAATATATTTTAAAGGATTTGGTTTCCTAATCAGAGAAAAATGTTTCCCCAAAACTTGAACTAAATGTTTTTGTGAGCCAGACATGGTCGGGAACCATCAGCAATAAATAAATCAAGATATTGTGCTCCCTTCCTTGAATCATAACATATGCATTATGGGATATACATCTCAGAAAATTCTTAGATGGCTCATTAATTCCCTGATCCATTTCTTCATGCACTACTGATACTAAGGTGACCTTTCACAAATCAAGCTATACATACAGCAGAGAGCCATTCCTTATTTCTACTGGAGAAATTTCATTTTTAGGGAAACATTACTAGCTGAAGAAATAAGCTTTCAGCTGCTTTCATGTCTTAGACTCAATAAGGGATAAGGATAGGGTATTTATCCCATGAGTGAACACCCTGAAGCAGTTATACGTGGTTGGCTTAAAGGAGATCTAAGAATCTCTGTTTGACAGACTGGCCACTTTCCAAATGAGAAATCAATGACTCTGTATTCTGAGTAAAGAAAAGCCAGGATGGTTTATGACTTGTTCTACATATTCTGTGGATCCAGCCAAGCCCTGAATTACACACAGTTGAAGACAGTAAGAGCAACGTCCTATAGCCAGTGAGACTTTCACCAGCATAAGGTACATTCTGGCAGGACCCTGACAGACAGTGGCTTGCTAGGTTTTGGAATTCAGCCTGTAGATAAACAAATATATGCACCACGAAAAAGAGAAGAAAACAATGGGGTGTTTCTGTGCCTAGGATAGGCAGCTTGCTAGATGCAGGTTAGTTTTGTTTCTGTCAAAGAGACTTGCAGAAAACATGCAATGGATAAAAGGTAATTCTGCCTGCAGGACTAACACACATCTTCACAATACCTGTAGTATTCTGAACAAACTAAGATTCTATTTAACTGTCAAAAGCAATGCCTTAATTATTGTTAAAAATAAAAACAAAACAAAACAAACAAAAAAAAAAACCCAAACAAACTCCAAATTAACCTCCCTGGAAAACAAAAAAATCAGGTGTGGAGGCTTTTCACTATTTGATATGTCATTGCTACAGTCACACAGGAGCAGACAGAAAGGCAACATATTCTGAGGGACTGATCATGATGATCAAACAGAAGAAAAACCAAACAAACAAAAAGAGGTTAATGAAAGTGTTAAATTATAACAACGAACTCAACCAACCAGACATAGAACTTAGTCATATTTTCCCAGCATTTTGTCACATTGTTGACAGCAACATGAAAAAAATTGTTTGCCTATATTATTCATGCTCTTAACAAAGACACATTTATAAAACAAAACCAAACCAAACCCAACCCTTTACATTCTTCAGATTTTTTTTCTCCACTTCTATACTCAAGCACTGTTTTGATCTTTCATGTTGGGCTAACGGTCTTTGAGAACTTAGACCCTCATTTATAATGCTTTTGGTGAATTCACACCAGTGTACTAAACCAAACTATCCTTTATCCTGCTTCATGTTTCCATGAGCAAATAACAGCCTGTAGGGATTCAGCACATCAGCTGCTTAAAAGATAAACCTACCCAGCTTGATGAAAACTCTTCACCACCTTCCTGTTGAGAGAAAACAGTTACACATTTCTAATAAATGAAGCAGGAACTGTCATTTTTTTGGCAAACTGATAACTATCTGTAACAGCCACATTGCCCCAAGTTGCTTTTCCAAAGTAATTACCATCAGGCTCCCTGTGGTATGCAGTGTTTAACACATTTCTTCTGTGTTAATGAATGCAAAAGCAGGCAACACCACTATTAGTAATTGCTTTTTATTCGTAGTCCTCATTTTCCAGATAGGTCACATTAAACACAGCCATTAAACAATAGCGGTTGAGATAATCCATACAATGTATGCTGCTTTTGTTTGGTTTTTGTGTCATTCACCAGTCACTGGTGCAACTTTGAGCCATATGGGGAGACAGGGGCTGATAAATGTGAATGCCAACCTGTATCACAATTGGGCCAGAGAAGTCAAAACCTTAATCAGGTTTCATTCAATTACACTTCAAATCAACAAATCTCGATAGCCAAAACTCCCGTTTGAATTAATGCAATAATAATCACTGCTTGATGTCAAAAGAAAGTAATTAAACAATAATGAGTGCACATATCTTATGCTAGGTTTCAGACTCCTTCTTGATCTCAGCAATTTCCCTTCTGTGGGACGGCAAGCAAGTTGAAAGTTTGTTTGAATGAGGCATCTTGCTCCGCTTATGAGCAATGTTTGACTTCCAGGGGTAACTGGGACTGGGAAACCTATATTCTCAAGTAGCAAATCACAGTTCAGGAGAATCTCTTTCCTGATAAATATGAAAAGAAAAAAAAAAAAAGAAAAAGAAAAAAAACAAAAACAAAACCAAAAACAAAACAAACAAAAAAAAATCCCAACCAACCAAACCACCCCAAACACACAAACAAAAACCCAACCAGAAAAAAAAGGTCTTATTTTAAGTCCTGATTTGATTGGCCAATTGTTTAAGGAACTCCCAGTTTCTGGCTTTCATTAATTAAAAAAAAAAAAAAAAAAGTAATCATGCAGCAGATATTTTCTGTCAGTCTTATAAAACATGTATGTAAGGAATGAGAGAAATAATAATTCATAAACTTTATCTTTCATTGCTGCCTCTTTCTCCAGTGGTGACAGTAGAGCTACCATGGAGAAAAAATACTTTTAAAATTATTTTGTGTGTAGTACTTCCTTCACACACAGTCATGTTAATTTTGACTGAACCAGCAAAACTCACATTCTGTAAGTTCTGCTGGTTTATTGGTTCATTATGTATCTATTCTAAACTATGAAACAGATTTTCTATCCTGGGATATCCTTATTGGAAGCAGTATGCCAGAGATCTACAACACAAGGCAGTTGTCAGCCAAATTAAATAAAAGCAAGATTTCCTAAACTCTTCTATAAAGCTGTGAGTCATGAATTCTGAATTACCTCAGAGTGGTAAATAAATAATCACTACTAAATACAGATAATGTGTTAAACAGCTAAAGCTAGTAAATCACTAGTGACAGAGAGCCTTAAGGTAAATTCCTCTTACATTGGCACAGCCCTTTCTCAGAATGTTGTGGTTTTATGTCTTCAGAAACATACAATGAATTGTACAATTGGTTACTCAGTGTTAAAATCATTTATAAAATACACAAATCTCCATCACTTGACTGCATTTACATACTGGCTTAGATTCTGCTGAATAATGGATCTCACTGGCAGAGCTAAAGACTTGGTGCACAGACACTGAGGTGATGGGCACCACGGAAATACGTATAAGAGACTGATCAAACAATAAGAAATCCTCTCCACTATGGAATTTCAAGCTATCAAGCTATCAAGCAAAACCAATCTCGGGTCTCCTGGCCAAAAAAAAATTAAAATTAGATAACACAGACAACACCACATTTTAGATACATAAATTGTCCAAAACATGGAGAGTAGCTTGATAAAACATGTACAAGATCCTTTTTTTTTTTTTTTTTTTTTTTTTTTTTTTTTTTTTTACATGTAATTGTAGCATTTTTAAACAGAAGGAGCTAAAAGCAAACTGTCAGAATGGTTGTCTCCCAAAGACAATTCATTGTAGGACTGACTAGCTAAAATCAGCATTTAACAGCAGCCCCAACATCAAAACAGGATGTTGGGTCAATTTTCTTTCTTGAATTGGTGAAAACTATTGCTCTGTGGGATTTGGGATTACAAAACTCTTTTTTATATGTTTGTATATTGCAGATTAAATTTAATAAACCCAATACATTATTTTAAACAATACACCGTAGTGGTATTTCCAACAGAGTATCTGAAGTATGCAAGGGGCAAATCCTTAGTTACACATTTTATTCTTCTGCTTCTTCTTGTTCTGTGCAAATTTATTTTGAAAGTGAGTTGCTTTGTAATTTTCATCTGAAGGCAATTTTGAATTTTTCAAGTGCAATAAAAACACCCCTAGATAAAATAATTAAAAGTAGAAACTATATCCTACGTTATTCTGCAAATACTTTTCAGAACCAATGAAAATCAAACTAAATCCACTCCCAAAATAAGCAGTGTGTATCTAGAACTGCAGTAAGCAATTGCACATTCTAGAGAATCAGATAAAATAAAGCCCGTGACACATTGGCACTGACATGTTTGGCAGCTCTATGAACTTAACAACAAAACTTTGAAAATGGTGGCATCTTTTAAGAAGTCAATCAACTATCCTGCATTAAACAGGCTAGCTGCATGTGTTTGGGGAAAAACCAAAACCAAAACCAAACCAAAAACAACACCGAGGTTTCAGATGTTGGTTCGAGTGTAATTTTTGTTATTAAACATGGGTTTGCAATAGAAGCTTCTACAAGGACTTGCACATAACCATGACTGATGGATGTATTTGTAGGCCGTTCAGTTAGCTCCATCAGCTCACTCAAACACATTTTGAACAGATTATGTACTGCAGTACTTCGTAGACCATACATTAAACAAGAGACTTTGCTCTGAGGCACTGCTTCCCACAATCCATGGGGAAAAGGAAGCAGGAAAAAACAAAACTCATAGAGTTCGACAGCTACTGAGGCAACACTTGCCATTTACAATATAAGCCCAAATATTTTTGCAACACAACTATATATTAATTTAATAAAATACACAATATAGCTCTTATACACTCAACAATTTGGCTCATATGCACTGAATCTGCAATAAATCAATAAAAATATGTCATTTGATGTAAACACACTGAATCTTCTTACATTTGCACATTTAAATGATCATGTGACTTTGTGGATGTCTAAGACATTTTCACTTTCCTGAGCTATTTTAGTGTCCACAAATGAATAAAAAAAGTGTTAATAATGTTAATTTCTCTTGTGTATTACCCTTAAAGGTAAGTATTTCTTTTCAAACTTTATTTTGCTTCACTTCTTTTAAAACTTACTGCTAAGTATTTATGTTTTTGTTGGACACTAAAATGCTAAATAGATATTAAAATCTTTTTCTTCTTTTTAATCAAGTGAATTAGCTTATGTGTGTGCAGGACAAGATGGACTATATCATTTTACATTTAACCTTAATATGATATGAAGTGTTTTACTAATGATCAGGATATGTTTTGTTGAATAATGATCTGGAATGGGTTTTTTGTTTTCTTGTTCTTATTTTTTTTTTTTCATATTTGTGGCAGATAACTTTGTACATAAATGTTTACCACAAATGAATGTTAATGTTTGGCGTCGCTTGGACTACTACAAGAACTCTTTTTAGGACTTTCAGTAGAAGCCTGTGGTGACTGCTGGAAATCCACCACAGATCAGAATTATTCAACCCTGTTTTTCTTGGGGTTTATACGTAAACAGTAAAGTCAGCATCAGCTATTGAGGACAGTCTTAAAGTATCAGACGTATTTCCATTCCACATTTCTCACACTTTCCTATCAGATTGTCAAAATGGCACCATCTTTCCTTCTTTCGTTTTGTTCTTAATGTACTTGACTCTGTCCTAATGAAAGTTTGGTCAAAATGAAACCAGTGTTATCTGTCAAAAAGAAAGAGCAGTGAAAAGAACATACTTGTGGGCACTTCAGATGTTCACTAAAAGCCTTAAAGCAGCATTTGTCTTCCTTCATTCCTTTAAATGTGTTACAACTGGGGGATTGATTTATTTATTTACTTTTAATCAGCAGAAGAGGAACATTACTGCCAGCCTGTCCTTATTTTCCCCCTCACTTTCTGATGGCCACAGGGTCACTTCCCCGACAGTCCTGCAAGAGCTTGTCTATTTCTCTCACAACTTCCTCGGCATCCACCGACTCCCTGCCTAGATCCCGGGCTGAACGGTCTAACTGCTCCAGAACAGAGTCCATCTCGCTCGAGTCTCGGCTCACTCGGGAATGCACATCTGCAAAGGCCCTAGCCATCTGATCTGATGCAATGAAGGGAGCGTCTTTTGACTGTTTACTAGGCGATAGATACTGACTGTCAGTTGACAAGTACTGGCTGCTTGGTTCAGCCAAGGCTCCTGATTTCACTTCACAACCATCCAGTGGTCCTTTTGTTGAGGTGCAAGGCTCAATGCATGTCTTGGTTGGGCTGCTCGATGCTGAGGGAACCTCCTGAAGCAGAGGACTCAGGGCACGTTTGGCTTTTAAGTAAGGTTTAACATTGGCAATGAGAATAGTGTGCTCTCTCTTGTCTTTCCCAAATGTACAAAAAGTCTTTTTCCCAGTGGGATTCACAGTTTCATATGTCTCAGTCTCAACATTAGCTTCAACTGTGGGTACAAAGAGATTTGTGCGATAATCTGCATTCTCAGCCTGACTGGCTGCAGGGAACTGTGGCATCCAACACCTGTCAGAATGACCAAGCACTCTGCATTCATCTGTGCAGTTAACACATTCTTCTTGCTCTGTAAAACAAAGGAGAGAGAGAAAAAACTAATTATAAGTGGATTTCTTTAAACTAATGGATAGGCTATGATCAACACATGATGGGCTTACTTGACATCTGGTTTCTTAATTATGGAGAAAAAGAAGAAGCTATAATTAAAATATTTCAGAAGGATTGCATAAACCTGTTAGTTGAGACAATAGATTTATTTAACTCTGTTCTCTATGTATTAAAGCATTCACACAACCCAATGGAAGTATAAAGGGGTCATTAGAGAATCATTCTCAGTGGAATTGAGCTCCATCTGTAAACTAATCTGCTGTAGAAATCTGTTAGTCTTTGTTCTGTAAAACTCATCCTAGAAAAGAGTGAACAGTACTTAAGGAACTCAAAAGGCATTATCAGGATTAATTTTTCAAATCAAATAACTGAGCAATGACTGTCTTTCTGGAAATACAAACACTTCATAAAAATCAGCAAGCTGGCTTTTCATTTTTGTCACCTCCATTTCATTTATAATTGTTATGTTGTGTGACAGTCACAAAATAAAAAGATTTCCTTAAAAACCCTACTTTTCCTGCTGATAACAGAGAACTAGAATTTTCCATCACTATGCATTAAATATAAGCTTGTCAAAAAGCGCATATTGCAATTTTATTAGACATGAGTATGGATCATGTAATCAGTTTTTCTCTTTTTTGTTTTGATGCAAGTAAGTGAAAATGGATTTGCTCAATACATACGACTTGGAAGAATGACAAACCGTGACACGTTATTTGAACTGATGGTGTTTTCAGGTAGGATTTCTATATTCTTATTTCTTTAAAGGATATGGTTTAATAAGATACTTTTATTCACATTTTTAGAACATAAATTTTGATATTTCCTGTTCCACAATTCAAAGAAAAATTTCCACTTCAAAAACCTTCTCTTATCTGTCATTTTACACTAATAGAATATGTTTGGGCCACCATTTACCATATTATAATTGTACAGATGACTCTAACCCAACATCAGTAAAGAAAATTCCAGAAATACTGCTTAAATTTTTTAGAAAAAAAACAGCTCTGATCCAATTTGCTTTCTTTTTCTTCTTCTCAGTATTCTTTAGTCAATACTGATAGAATCAATCCTTTTATCATGTCTAGGTTTCAATCAGCTATACACTCGTCTTTAGCTATTAAGCATTTTCTTCTACCAAAATGGGAAGACAGGTTCAAATATTAATTTTACTCGAGGAATTTAGTATTTACAAAATGGAATTATAGTTAGAAAAAATCTCTGAGTATAACTTTAAATGTAAGAATGTAACAAGAATAAAACACACACAGAGAAACTTGCACTACAGGTCTTCAGAAAAGCATAACAAACTTGTTGACATAAAGACAGGGAAAATTTAAGTGATCATCACCTTTCTAAAATAGAAAATAAAATCCTAATAATCTTATAATATCACCACCAGATTCATGGACAGTGGCACTGCAGAGATATGAGACAAACACCAAAGGTTATCTGTGAGAATCCAATAACGTAAAGAGCTTTAAATGTCCACATTTCTAAAAAGACATGAATAAATGTGACTTAAATTTATATAAAATTGTCTTATATCACAATGATCAGTTAAATCGGGGTGAGAGAATTTACAGAACTGATACTTGCTAATGATAGTTCTGTGAAAAAGTGTCATGCTGTATAGATGTTCCCTTTCTTAAAAAGTTTAAAATCTAAGGCTGGTGTAAACCCTAAAAAAAATATCACTAGCAAGAGAGAATGAGGTACAGGGAGAAGATAACAGAGAGTGATTTTTGAGGAAAAGAATGTAACAGAAAAGCTTTAATATTCACAGAGGTGATTCACAGCCTCACCTTTGTGCCTGTTAAGATCATAGAACAGATCTTCCTGAAAGGTATATCAAAACATATGGAAGACAGGGAAGTGATTAGAGACAGATGCTATGGATTCACCAAGGGCAGATTGTGTCTGACTAATCTAGTGGCAGGATACAGTCTCTTTAGGAAGGACAGGCAGGGGAGATGAGGAGGGGGTGTCGTCCTCTGTGTCAGTGACCAGCTGGAGTGCATGGAGCTCTGCCTGGGGATGGATGAGGATCCAATTGGCTCAGGATTCAAGGGAGGGCAGGGACAGGTGACATTATAGTGGGGATATGATACAGGCCACCCAAACAAGGAAGACCGAGCAGTTGAGGCCCTCTACAGACAGATAGGAGCAGCCTTACGTTCACAGGTCCTGGTCCTCACTCACTATTGGGGGGACTTCAATCACCCCAATATCTGTTGGAGGGACAACACAGCAGAGTAGGAGCAATCCAGGAGGTTCCTGGAATGTGTTGATAATAACTTCCTTCTCCAAGTGACAGAGGAGCCAATGAAAAGAGTTGCAATGCTGCACCCTGTTCTCACCAACAAGGAGGGGCTGGTGGGGAGTGTGAAGCTCAAGGGTGGCCTTGTTTACACCAACTGTGAAATGGTAGAGTTCAACATCCTTAGGGTGGTGAGGAGGGCACACAGCAAACTCTCTACCCAGTATTCAGGAGAGCAGACTTTGGCCTCTTCAGGGATCTGCTTGGCAGAGTAACATGGGATAAAGCTCTGGAGGGAAGAGGGGCCCAAGAAATCTGGTTAATATTCAATGATCACCTCCTCCAAACTCAGAAGTGATGCATCCCAACAAAGAGGAAGTTGGGTAAGAATACCGGGAGGCCTGCATGAATGAACAAAGAGATCCTGGACAGACTCAAACACAAAAATGAAGCCTACAGAGGGTGGAAGCAAGGACAGGTAGCCTGGGAGGAATAACAGAGAAATTGTCCAAGCAACCATGGATCAGGTTAGGGGGACATGGAGAAGGCTGAGGTACTCAATGACTTTGTTGACTCAGTCTTCACTAGCAAGTGCTCCAGTCACACTGCCCAAGTTGCAGAAGACAAAGGCAAGGATTGGGAGAATGAAGAACCTCCCACTGTAGGAGAAGATCCAGTTTGAGACCATCTAAGGAACCTGAAGATGCAGAAGTCCATGGGACCTGGTGAAATGCATCTGTGGGTCCTGAAGGTACTGGCAGCTTAAGTGGCTAAGCCACTATACATCATATTAGAGAAGTTTTCGTAGTCAGATGAAGTTCTTGCTGGCTGGAAAAAGGGAAACATAACTCCTGTTTTTAAAAAAGGAAAAAAGAAGGACATGGGAAACTACAAGCCAGTCAGTCTCCCCTCTGTGCCTGGCAGGATTATGGAGCAGATCCTCCTGAAAACTGTGCTAGGGCATATGGAAAATAAGGAGGTGATTGGTGATATCCAGCATGGCTTCACTAGGGCAAATTACATCTGACAAATTTGGTGGTCTTCTACAACAGTCTCACAGCGTTGTTGGATAAGGGAAGAGCAATTGTCATCATCTACCAGTACTTGTGCAAAGCACTTGACACTGTTCCACATGACATCCTTGTCTCTAAATTGGAGAGACATGGATTTGATGGATGGACCACTTGATGGATAAGGAATTGTCTGGGTGATCATACTCAAAGAGCAGCTGAATGGCCAAGTGGAGACCAGTGACTAGTGGTGTTCCTCAGGGGTCAGTATTGGGATCAGAGCTCTTTAACATCTTTGTCAGTGACACGGACAGTGGGATTAAGTGCACCGTAGCAAGTTTGCTGATGACACCAAGCTGTGTGGTGTGGTTGACATCCAGATGGTTGACATGTGGATGCCATCCAAAAGGACCTGGACAAGCTTGAAAGGTGGGTTCATGCAAACCTCATAAAGTTCAGCAAGGTCCTGCACATGGATTGAGGCAATCCCAAACACAAATACACTCTAGGAGATGAGTGGATTGAGAGCAGCCCTGTGGAGAAGGACTTGGGGGTATTAGTGGCTAGAAAAATTACAATGATCCAGCAATGTGCACTCGCAGTCCAGAAAGCCAACTGCATCAAGAGAAACATGGTCAGCAGGTCAAGGGAGGTGATTCTCCCCCTCTACCTCAATCTCATGAGACCCCACCTGCAGTGCTGTGTCCAGCTCTGGCAACCAAACATAAGACATGGACCTGATTGAGTCCAGATGAGGGCAATGAAGATGATCACAGAACTGGAGCACCTCCTCTGTGAGAACAGACTGAGAGTCAGATTTGTTCAGTCTGGAGAAGACAAGGCTCCAGGGAGACCTTATAGCATCCTTCCAATACTTAAAGGGGGCCTACAGGAAAGATGGGGAGGGAGTCTATCAAGGATTGTAATGATAGGACGTGATGGTTTTAAACTGAAATAAGGTAGATTTGGATTAGATATAAGGAAGAAATTCTTTACTATGAGGGTGGTGAGACACTGGCACAGGTTGCCCAGATAAATTGTGGATGTTCCTTCCCTGGCAGTGTTCAAGGCCAGGTAGGACGGGGCTTTGAGCAACTTGGTCTAGTGGAAGGTGTCCTTGCCCATGGTATGAGGGGGTTGAACTAGGTGATCTTTAAGGTCCCTTCCAACCCAAACAATTCTATGATTCTAAGATTCTATGATTCTATGCAATTCAGAGGGCCCTTGACAGGATTGAGGAGTGAGTCCATGTGCACCTCATGAAGTTCAACAAGTCCAAGTGCAAGGTCGTTCACCTGCATCAAGGAAATCACCAGTATCGATAAATCTGGGGGATTAATGGATTGAGAGCAGCCTGGTGAAGAAGGACTTGGAGATACTAGTGGATGAAAAACTGGACATGAGATAGTAAAGTGCACTCGCAGCCCAGATAGCCAATTGTATCCTGGGCTGCATAAACTGAAAGAAGGTAAATATAGATTGTACATGAAGAGGAAACTTTAATATGAGTGTGGTGAAACAGTGGAAGAGCTTTCCCAGAGAAGCTGTGGATGCCCCATCATTGGAAGATTTCAGTCAGGTTGAAGGGGCTTTGAGGAACCTGATCTAATGAAAGATGTCCTAGCCATGGCATGGAGATTGAACTAGATGATCTTTCAAGGTTGCTTCCAACGGAAACCATCCTATGATTCTATGACCTCCAAGGAAAAGTAAGCTGCATGCTGGTTTTAGTGTATAATAAAAATCAGAATTATCATAATAAAAAGCAAGAGTTAAAAGATGACCACAACCCTGGGATCGTAACACAGTGGCAGAAGTGAGAAGAGTTTAAGGAAGAGATTTAAGTTTGTGGTGGTTGATTTTACTTCGCTTGAATGACATGATATTGGTATGCATAACCATAGAGACAATGTATGCGGTGACAATTGCTTAATGAAAAGGAAGCCATACAAATAAAGGACATTGCTATACACCTCATTCCACTCATTAGTTCACCTCCACTAAAGTCCTCTGTATGTAGTTTTCCAGAACTTCTACAGCATCAAACAGCTGGTGCTTAAAACATCTAAGTGAAACTGATAGTCTCTCTCCCTCAAAAAAGGAAAATATAAAATTCCACAAAAAAAACCAAATCAATATATTTTAAACCACATTGGGCAACAGCATTGGAGAAAAAGGTTCCAGGCTTTTAACATGGGATGGTCAATAGTTAACACTAGCCAGGTTTGATTATGTTTTGTCACAGAAAGACAACAGAAATAAACCAGAAAAAAAAATGCCCTAAGTCCAATCTTTTCAATTCTAGAACTTTAGATTTTGCAAATGTTTGTTATTAATTAATTTTGTTCTTTTTGCCTTCTTCCTAATCCTACAGAATAGATTTGTGGCAAGCTCAGCCTCTAGTTTTAGAAGTGGGCCTATATTGTAAGTAGAAATAACATTTGCATTGTTTAGGATTTTCTTTAACCATATCTAAAATTATTTTTCTCTTAAATGGAAAAAGGTTTTGGGTCTTTTTAAAGGTTTCCCTAAGGAATTAGTCAGCTTTCCAACTAACTTTTATTTTGCAAATGTATCTACCCTTTGTATGAAGTTTTGTAAATAATTTAACAAATGATGAAAATAAAAACATGCTGCATGTTAACTACCATAAAATGCTTAGAACTGTACAATCAGTTCTCTCTGTTGCTCTCTTTTCAGTTATTCCGTCAAAGCACAAATCCTCTCTGGTCCTTTCTTTTAGAGAGAAAAAAAAAAAAAAAAAAAAAAAACCATATTTAATGTGCCAAGAACTCATTGTATACTGGGAGACCCTCAGTGAACACAACTGAGATTTCAATACATTACACCCTACTGCATTAAGCCACAAAAAGACCACGTGTAGAAGGGAAACTCTTCCTGTCTTTCAGGCAGTAGTTCTGTGTCATATTGTTTTAAAACACATTAAATAAATGTTCATATATTTATATACAATTCCCTGCTATTTACATTGACAACATATATATATGCATATGAAATATACAACTGGGAAATTTTATTTCAACACTCTTTCTTATTTGAAAACTTGACTGAACTGTATTTGTTTAAAAAATAATAATAAAATTATTCCCTGAACTGAAATTGAAATGAACAAACTTCAAATGAAAGGTAAAGATCTTAGATGTTCTCAGCCACTGGAAATAAATTTTAACTACACTAGGTATTCAGAACATTGCCATAAACTATGATTTGAGATTTTCTAGACTCATTGGTTAATTTTGTTATAACCAAGTTATGTTACACGATTTTAATTTCTTAGCTTTTATGCATGTGTGCACACATAGACTGGGTATGAGGATAACTCTTACACAGTATTTACATTATTCATTACTGCCAATAAAAATACAAAGTTTGCTGGCAATCTCTAAGAGATATATATCATATAGCATATATATGTTATATATATTGCATGCCATTTCTTCCTTCCCCTTCTCATTTCCTGCATTTGCTAAAGCAGTTTTTATACTTGCATTCATACTCACAGTATCGACTAACTTTCCATTTCTGCTCCCTGGGCATCCTAGCAGTGACTGAATTAAATATGAAGCCAAAAAAGAAGAAGAAACAAATACTGAATGACCTTGAAATAAAAACCACCTGCATTGCATGAGCTTTGGTGCTCTAGTCTTGAAAATCTGTGTCATTACACTTCACTCTTTTAAGTCACATCATAGGAAACAAATTCTGAGTATTGATTATCATACATTATAAGCTGCTCATCTCACCATTAGCCTGTTATTTTGATGGCTACAGCTAGTAGACAGCGAAGAAAATCGAACCCAACCACTTTTACAGCAGAAACTATAAACACAAAGTGAACTATCACCATCAAGGGCCAAATTAGTATATATGAGAAAATAGAATCAATTTAAAGGTAAATATAAATATATATATATATATATATATGTATGTATGTATGTATGTATGTAAAATAGGTCATACACTGTGGTATATAGCAAGATGTGCTGGTAGAGTGATATGCACCATTGGTCTTTATCTCTATACTTGCCTCCCTCCTGTTGAAAATAAACCCTTAACAGTGCAAGTGTGTATAATAAACAGAAGGAGCCTAGAGGTTTTCCTAACTCTCTGGAGTTTTAAGGGTAAACAGTCAGAAGTGCTTTATGCACTTAGGGGAGAACATACACTAAAAAAGAATTGGTAATTTATCAGCCATGGAAAGAAAAAAAAAAAAAGTTATCTGGAAACAACAGTCACCTAGAAAGGAAATGTATATCGGATAGAAATTTAAGATGGTGTAGGATGAAAGTTATGTTGTCAACATAGAAAATGCAATGCAAGGTATGTATTTTGATGCAACATAAGAAATACCTTACGCATCTTATTCTATATTACCAGAAGAGCTGTATTTAAAATCTGCCTTCTGTAGCAAGCTTAAAGCAAAAGATACTTTTATTGTGCTATCTTTAATTTCCCATGCTTTCCTCATAAATATTGTGAAGAATTAAATATGGGTACCAATTTCACCCTAAACATATTGCAATAGACAGTTAATTAATTAATGCGTTAGATAGCTGCCTCCTTTCAACAGCTAAAACTGAGATATCTTACTTTAACTCACTAATTATATTAAATTTGCATAATTATAACAAAGAAAAAAATCAATAATTAATTTTTTTTAACAGTGACTCAGTTACTGTTATTAACTGAACCCAGTTAATAAATACAATATTTTTTCTAATTTAATTGTACCCTAATTATCTACATTACACATAGACACACAAAGCAGAAAACCAAACGAAAAGTAAAAAATCCATGTACATAAAACATCACCATACAAACATTTTCAAGAAATATCTCATGCACTATATAAGATGAAGAACGCTATACTCCGTATCAAAGTGCTCCATATAATGTAATAGTAAATGGCCAGGTTTGTGTATAGGGGAAACCAGATTTTAAAAATATGTGTATATACATGTATTTACATACATATATACACATAACTAAAAACATGTATGTATATGTGCCTATACATTTATTTAAAGACTGGTTTACCCTATACACTAGCCTGGACATATACCTATATATATATACACCTTTACATATACAATCATATTCCTCTCAAAAACTTGTAAATGATATTATCAAATTGTATTTGAAGTTGAACAAGGCAGAGAGAGTTCAAATCATTATAATTTATAAGATTTGATCTGGCAAATGGTGATTCAAGTGCCCTGAAGTGCATTATTTTCTAAGAATTTTTTACACATGAGATATATTAAAAAAAAAAAAAAAAAAAAAAAAAAAAAAAAAAAAAAAAAAAGTAGCTTTGTAGTACCGTACATTCTTCGATGAAAGTTAAATAAGAATATGGCCAGATAAGTACGTGAATAACAGTGAATATTTTGAAATGTCAGTAGCTTTTGCTATCATTTTATTAGCTTAGGAAATGCTAGCCTATCTTTCAGATATCTTATTTACTCTTACTCTCTTTCAACAGGTGATGTTAGTCTTTACTATCACATAAACACGTCCCTTCTAACTGGCCTTTTTTTCCTTCTTTTCTATCAATATGGAAGCTAAAAAATAGACATTAATTGTCATTGGCTGGCTCAGCTGACTAGAATGGCTGTCAACTAACAGCTCCAAATGAAAAATATGCTGGAGGACCCATTCTAAAAGGTATATAGTCTTCTTTTTGAAGCATACAGTTTCACACTGCTGATACAATCTACCTTCACCCTTGATATGCTCTATTCTTCACTGCATTACAGGGTGAACATGTTTTCTGACCCTTGTTTCACATTAAAAAGAAAAAGATGTGCCTTTGATGCATACATGGAGTTCACACTGACTTCCCTAGGAGAGAGATTCATTTCACCCTTGATTTTGTGAATTTGTGTTCATTATTGAAAATATTTCCATCTAGAATTCACACAATAATAAAACAAGGTGTAAAATCCTTTCTAGCTTATATTTCTCTGGTCTAAACCCAAATATACTTCATAAAAAAACTCACTAGTACTTGTCTTAGACTAAAAAAACCCCTGTATGTTTTATATATTTTAATACTTTTAACAGATATGAAAGAGATATTTTTGTACATATGTGTAAATAGATGGGCAATAAATGGCATCTAACATCTAGTAGTGAATATAAGTAAGTCTGCCTTTCAGAATGTCAGTAATTCCTGTAATATGACCAGAAAACCTCCCTGAATTGATATGAAATGGTGTCTTACTTTTTTTTTATTATTTATTTATTTTTTTTTTAATTTTTTTTTATTTCAGACAGGCAATTGCCTTTACTAAAGAACTGAAAAGACTGTAAGTAAGTATTTATTACAGGAGAAAAATAATGGGCTGCTTTGACATGTCCTAAACACTGGGGCTATATGACACTTCTGATGAGAACAATCAGCTAAAGTACTACTTCTGTGGTTGGATTCCTGTTTAATTACAATTGATTTTGACATAAATGAGCAGAGGTAAACAAATACTTCTATACACATGCTTGCTGTTATTAAACAGAGCTGTCTCCAATCTGAGTATTTATATTGGCTTGTCTGTTTAAAGGCTCCTTTCAGTTAGGCAAAGCAATTATGTAGCTCAGATTAGCAAAATGACTGGCAGTAAAATGAGAATGGACTGCCACTTTTTTAAACCTCTTGGATCCCGTGGTCTTTTCCTGGTAATATAACTACAAGCTTCTGAGGTCTGTAATCCTTACATAGTTGCCCGTTGTTGGTTTTTTGGTTGGTCATTTTGTTTGTTTGTTTGTTTTCTGGACACCGGATAAAGAGAATATATTTTTTCTATTGGCATAGCATAAACCACTTCAAAAGCAATAAAAACATTGTGGGCCTATAGATTTAATTCTAGCTGACATTTGTTCCAAACCATAAATATTGGAGGAATATTTCAGGATTACATGGAGCACTACAGAACATTTAACACTTTTCTAATGGAAGTATGCTTTAAATTCATGCTTAAAATTTAATGGCAATCACATATTTTTATTTAAAGACAGTAAGAGCAAGAAAACATTTCTGTTACCTGAAAATTTTCCATCCTCACAGCGGGCTGGTCCACAGATCCCAACAATGGGTCTTTGGCCTCTGCCTTGCTGTTCTGGAGGCAAATCAGACCTGTGAGTCACAGACAGGGATAGGCTCTGCTTCCAAAATTCACAACAATGTCAAAACTTCCACAGCAGAAAAACAGTTTCTATCTGTGGCCCAGGCATAGCTCACAGCCCTTGAAATTTTTCGCTATGCTTCTCAAAGGTATAAAACCACAAGAAGTTTATAGCTGGCAGTGAAATGAAAATGTCTGACTAGTAAAAAGGGTGTCTCATTTCTTTCTACCAAAGAGGCAAGGCTGAGAATGGACACTCAGTTTTGGTTTCCAACATTTGCCTTTAAATCAGACTGGCACCTACTCTAATTTGCAGTAAAAAGATCATATGACAGTCATGAAAAGACATTTTGGCCTCTTCCCGATCCCACCATAAAAAACTCTTCCTAGTCCAGGGCTGCAGGGAGGAAACGTACAAGGGCTAGATATGCCAGCCCCGGGCTTAGCTAAGAAGCTACAGGGAAACTTCGGTAATCTGACAAATTCATAGTTTTAAACAGCAAATCTTTGTTGTAGAACCCAAAAACTGTTTCCTAGAAAAGAAGAGAAACAAAACTGCAGTAATTAACAGAAGAGAACAGGCTTGCAGATCTGTTAGAAAGAACATTTTTAATATAGCACATTTTCCTACTCTTGATCAAGGCATTTCCACAGATTTTACAGTGGGATTGTTTCAGTACTGGCATCTAAAAATGCATTCTAAAATCTGAAACTTAACTGAATTATTTGTGTAATCATTTGCAGAATTTGAATGATATTCACATTCCTTTTAACTAACTGAATTATGAGCTAGTCATAATTATAATATGAATAATTTCTGTATCTAATTTGTAATATTTAGTAAATACTAACAATGTATATTGTACTGTGGCAATGTTTAGGAATCCAGTCATTAACCAGGCCCTTTGTGAGGCATCCTATACAAATTTTAATAGATTGTACAGTTAGAGACAAGAGGTTACAAGTGATTAGGACTAACAAAAGCAATGAATGGGAAGGAAAGACAACATTAATGAAAATATAATCATGCTGTTGACATTTCCTGAAAATACCAATATAAAAGCTCCATAATTTAAAGAAGATATCCCCATCTGTCATACCGTCAAGCCACCAACGTTTAGCTATATATTACACCTCTGAGCCTTCCTCACTGGTTGCCAATTATCTCAGTATACAAAACTTTAATTAGAAGGCACCAAGCTTTCTGCCTTGTAAACTTGTCTCAAATTTGGATATGACAACTTGTTTACAGACATTGACTGATGAGGGTGCCACTGAGGAGAGAGACTACAGGCTTCTGAAGAAATCTGTTTCTATGTCCTTTTGGTGGCTCTGTTTTCATCCTGTCTATAGGTAGACTCTCTTGAATGGAAGTCTGTCAGATTCTGTGTAGGAGCATGATTTTGTCCCCAAACCGAAACAATGTAGTAAAGCTTTTCAAATGCTATTTGTTTTCCTTTACAGAGTCTCACAGAAATTGGCTACAGGCTATATGAATGCTGAACCATTCAAAATCTGGTCACTTTGGTGAAAGAGAGTAGTTTCTGCCACATTTCTGCCAGTACGACTAGATTTAAATTCAAAATCTCCTTTACCAGATATAATGAGACCATGTCTGTTTTATACTGATAGATGGAAAAGCCCACTGGGTATCATTCTCTGCTTCAAAAGGTTGATGTCGTATACGGGTCATATAATTTGGACTTCATGGGAGGTACAATGCATCTGCCAGAACAGGAGGAAGAACATTTTTCATGATGCTGCTCTCAGAAAAACCCTGAAGTTGTCTGGGCATCTTAAAGAACTGTCACTTGGACATACAGATACAGAAATGCCTTCTTAGGAAAAACTTACATAAGAGCTTCATATAGAGTCTGTCCTATGCTATGGTAAGTAACTTATTAATTATTGTTTGATTAGATGATGCTCTAGACTTGTTTAGCAGATTGGTGGTGGTGTGTTTCATTGCCACCTTCAAAAGAGATTTGCAGAACATTGTTACTCTTATGCCGATTTATGAAGCACCTGCATTATCTTAGGAATCTGAGTTTCATAATGCTGTCCTACATGGCTTTCTGCCCTGACAGTGCTCCAATTAGATCTATCAGAAAGAATAATTAAGAATGCTTTTTTCAAATCTGATTCTAAATAAAACTCGTTTGGTAAAAAGAATTGTGCATGTAAACAGATTCAATACCACATTTTCAGGTTCTCCATGACCTGTAAACAAATTTCTGAAAGACACTGAAGATGACTTCAGAATACTCAAATCTTTCTTCTCCCAGATCCTTCATCAAGAACCTTAAGTTCCAGATCATTTTCTTGTATTTCAAGGATCGAGGAGATTATAGATATTAACAACACTAATACACAAAATCTCTCCTGCTGGTTACTTTTATTTGCAGCAGCTGAGCTGCTCAACTGAGAGTCATTTTTTCACTTGTCATCTCGTATTTGTTACAGCTTTAGTTTTGTACTGATGTCAGCATACTGTGATGTGACAAAACACGTTTTTAAGGAAAACTGGTAATTTGGGAACTATTTCCAAAGATGTCACTATGTGTTCATTGTTTTCACTAATATCTTCAGTTTTTAAGCCTGAAACTGTTAGAAGCTATTTTTCTGGTCTCTAGCAACCCTTCATCTCAGCCATGTTCTTTAAAAAAATGGATTTTAGTCCTGGAGATAGACTTAAAGGCTAGTTACAAACATCACCACCAAGTAAGATGCAGTCAGTGTAATTTCTTTCAGCTGTGCCCTCAGCTTACTTATCTGAGCACCCTACAAAGGATATCCAACAGTGAGGCAGTAGATAAGTTAAACACTGTTCTGGAAAATCAAGTAAAAGATGCAGCTGCTACCTTTAAAGCTGCTGAAGGATTCACAATATGTCAGTCAGTGTCAATCTATTGACTTTAAGAAAGTCTTTACTCTGTAGAGGTAATGAAGAAACTACAACCCTAGAACTAGGTCAGACATACTGTAAAATGCAGTAAAACCTATTCTAGACATAGCTCATGATCAATTTTCTTGGGGTATTTAAAGAGACCTTTTAATTTACTGGAACTTATAATGATAATATTTACTTGAGTTAGAGTTTCATGTATGCTTTCCACCATGACTTGATCTTAATGGGTCCCTCTCCTCACAGCATTTTTGTTATATTGGAAAGAAAAGGAAAGAGACCCGTACAGTTATTATTGCCTTGAATTCTTAGTATCACAGATAATGGAAAGCAGAGAAAACTGAGCCCCAATATCTATGGTATGGTTTTTCAAAAACAGTCTCTGAGTTTCCTAATAAAAACATATCTTTCCTTTGTTTTTCTTTAAGAAAAAGAATCACTTTAATTCCCAAGGAGACAAAAATTGTGTTTGAAGAACCATATCTGAAAGCAAGGCTCTGTCTGACCTTCAACAAATTCTGTAAGGAATTAAGGTAAGAAAAACTGACTTGTAGAAAAAAAAAATCAAGCTTTTTTTTTTTTTGTCCACCTGTTACAGCACATGCATGGTATGTATCCTACTTCTCAGGTATCTAAGAAACAGTTTAGCGGTGTTCTAAACTTATCTGTAAGCTCTCAAGCGACTCTCTGCTGTTCCAGCTGAAGATGGATACAAGGCAGCTAATTTGCTACCACCAAGGGAAAATGTTGTAACATAAAAACATTCACTCCCTGAGCTTCAAAACTGTCGAGTGCCTAGGGAGCCTGACTATTTGTAGAGTTGATACTATGCATATGCTTCCTCTGTAACTGTTACACGCATACATCTGGCATCTGTCTCTGTGTTAAACAGACTTAATTGTCCCTAGTATTACTATGTAAAAAGCCTCTAACCTAGATGGTTAAAACAAAACAAAACAAAACAAAAATAATGAAAGGATATATGTGTTTTTTGTAGAATTATTTTTGCATTATTGGCAAGATATGCAGAGAGCTCTGCACTATGACTATTGGCAAAATATTTTAGCTCTGCCTTCCAAATAACTTTAAAGAAAGATCACGCTCTTTGCTTAGCATGACATTTGGCACCTTGTAAAGCCTCTTAATCAAATGGGGGTGTTATAGCTGGAATCCTTTCGCTGGAATCCCTTTTTCCATTTATTGTCTTTTTTTTTTTTTTTTTTTTTTTTTTTTTTTTTTTTTTCCCCTTGATTGTTGATCCTCCCTCTTATATCCACATCGGACTTCAGAGCATTTAATCACTTGCCAGACGTATCTGGACTGATTCTGAAGATATGTTTGGTTTTTGGTTTTTTTAAGTGATATTAGGGGGATTCTGTATGTTAGTACATTATTGAGCTCACTGTTGTTAGTAAAGTTAGCAAAGACTCAGGCAAAGCACCTGATTTCAGATTTCAATATGTTCTTAAAAGATCAAAGAGCATGGCAAATCTTGTTGTTTGGTTAGACAGACCATGAGAACAGCAATAATCTAAAAGATGGAGGTAGCTGCATAGAACTAATACTAAATTGAAGGCCTTTTGAAGTTATTTTAACCTTTGTGTCAATGCTCATCTCAGAATGTCCCAGCAAAGTAAAAAAAAAAAAAAAAAAAAAAAAAAAAAAAAAAAATTAAAAAAAAAAAATCTAATTGGGAAAACACACAGAAATTAGTTCTTCCTGTAAAGTAAGATAAGAAAATGCTGGTGTTTTGACATCTGACATAATTCATGATGGCAAAAATGAAATTTGTTCAGGGTGCTTCTTTTACTAAGATTTATTTGTTTGAGTATAAAGCATAGTCTTTCCTAAGTACCTGCCTAAGTCTATTTAGGATACGGGGAAAAGATATTCCTACAGCTGAGGTCTTCTGAAGACCCTGATTTCCTCCTACCATGTGCACTAAATCCTAGTGAGCAGGAAGACAGGCTATAGTTTTTTCACACCTCTTGTTTAAACTTTATTATCATGGAACTAGGAAGCAAACCAGAGAGAGCTTCCATCTAACCTGCTATTTAAGGGAGAGTTCTTGTCAATCAAGGGACTGGGAAAAAAAATCCACATGAAGTAGACTTGGATGCTGAATATTAGCTTCTTCAGATGCCTAGCAGCAGCTATAAGATAGAAAATAATTTCATTCAGGAAACAGAGACAGTTACATAATCTAATTTCTGACAATTAAAATTAGGCTAGAATTCTTATGCTGTCTCTAGAGGCAATGGAGAAGGATGAATTCAAAGAGCCATTCAGAATGTCAGTGATTCGCTCCAGATCTAAACCACTTCCCAGACAGGCCTGCATATCTTCACTGAATGTGCTTCGAGTTGACGTCTTGAAGTTATCTAACTCTGTGTTACAGATACATACCCATCAGTCTTGCATTTCCCATTAGCTGTCTTAAGCTTTTCAGCACTGAGAAAATTGTCTGTTTTGAGTCAACGGGCCCAATATTCCCTATTTTAATGTAGATGTGATTTAGGTATGTAACACAGCATCATGAATCCCCCTTCCAAGATGTGCTTATATCAGGCTGCTATTTTTTTTTTTTTTTACACAATTTGTGTCAAAGTGCTGCATTTTGAATGCCTGAACACACGGGAATATGATGCTCTTCATTGATGCAAAATTGTGGCTGATCCACTCCCATCTTGTAGCTGCTACTCTGGCTCCAAGTTCTTATCAGAACTTTACCAGGGAGTTGCTTTTGCTGATCTATAGGTGGTGTCACATTTACACAGGCAAGATACTTGACATGGTGTGAAGAAGCTATATTTTATTTTATTTTATTTTATTTTATTTTATTTTATTTTATTTTATTTTATTTTATTTTATTTTATTTTATTTTATTTTAATTTCCAGAAATTTAGCAAGGGAAATCCAAACCAGCTGATCAACTATACTTTGTCTACAGAGCAAGCTGGCATCTGAAGTATGACCAGAACATCATCCTAGATCCTACTGGAATGTAGAGTTGGAGGCAGATGAGAGCCAGCATCCTTCTTGCCAACTCTTCTGTCCAGCCATACCTTGCTTTTTCAGCCCAGGCTCTGTTGGCTCACAGATCTAGCTGAATCCTAAACACAGAAGAGTACTGAATACCTTGTAAAAATGCTAAATTCCAATTTTCCATTTAATCTACAGTTCAGGCATTACAGATCTTCTGCAAATATTACTAAAGCTTTTGCTTAACTAGGAAAATAATAGGGAGGGAGCTTTATGAATCATAGCCCATATTTATGTATCAGATTTTTCACGACTACCTCTCTGTCTTGGGAGTACAGAATTGCTAGCCTTGGATTTTGGAATTCAGACTTAAAAGTTATCTGAGATGCCCAAAATTAAATCATAGTATGTCACTTCTCTCCTTTCCAAGGAGAGAACCAATAAAAGTTACTGATATAGAGCAGCATACCCGGAATACTCATCAGCCACTGATTCCATTCTCAGAAATAGTTCTGATATCAAAATTATCATTTTAAAGGTTGAGTAGGATTGAGCTCTTCTATTCATTAAGTCTGTGGCTTTTAACATCAACCTAAATACTCCTCTAAATAAAATCTCAGCTTAAATATGGCATGTGCTTTTTGATTCAACAATGTTGAATTAGTATTTCTTAGAGAGTCAGGCTGGGGTGATAAACAACTGTCAACAACTTTGTTCATTAAATATCAGTCACAGTCCTCTGAAAAGCTGACACACTTATTTAGCAGCTAATTTTTCTTTAAACATAATCATGTGGAAAACCAGTGATGGTAATCCTGTAGAGTGTATCTGCATTACCAAATGTTCTCATGATATATTACCACAGATACATTTAGTCACTGCAGCCTATTGGTCTACATGATGTACAAATAAATTCAATTGCAGCTTGATGTTACAAACCGCTTTCATCCACAGTTCACTGCACCTTTATAACTTCAGGAAGCATTTCAGAGTCATGCTGGACAGTGTAGTAAAGTGAATGTTCACAACTTATATTGGGATACAATATATATTGGGGTAAATATTTTCAGTTTTCTCTAAAACTGAATGCTTTTTTCAGTGGAAAAAAGCTAAGGGATATTAAAAAGAAAACAATCATTTTAAAAATATATGAAAAATATAAAATTAACACAGGAAAATAAAAGGCATTTATTTATTCGGTTAACCACTCTGAATGAAAAGAAGTTATTATGTAAGTCTGATTTTCAATTAAAAAAAAAATCATATATTAAATCTAAATGTTTATGTAAAATGTCTTCCCTCCTGTTTCCTAGGGTTAATTAATTAGAAATTCATTTGTTTGCAATCTTTCTTTGAAAAAATAATATCTAAATTAATATACGTATTTTGCTTACTGTGAGAATCTGTTCTATAAAACAGTTGACAAATATTATCCTTGAATATAATTGCTTATTTAATTTCAAACAGGAAATCAAAGTGGAGTAAAAATACGATAGAAAACATTTCACATAGAGATGGAGATGTAGATTTGTCACTTTTTATTTTCTGTCCTTAGAGACAAAAATACAGCGTTTTCTATAAGCTTTCAGTGTCACAGTCAGACTGTTCTAACTATGATGACAACATGCATCTTTGATGACATGAATGAATACATCTAAAATTCAAGTCTTCCTTCTAGCAAAACTGTAATCCTGTGCAGAAGGTCAATGACAATCTGCCTATTAAGGACAACTATTTCCAAGTAGTAAGCAGCATGTTTGTTAGGATTTTTCTCTCTGCATTGCTATATGATATCTGCAGGGACATGCATCTATTTACCACACTAAATCCTGTTGTTCATCTTTTGCGTCTAACATATCCTTTTTTCATTTCCTAGAGGTAGACAAGCAGAACTGGTGTTATTGTTAGCATTCTCCAAAGACACAGTCAATGCAGATCTAGCTAATCCCCTCCTACTTATTATTCAGCAATCAGTTTCTGCCAATAGGATTTGGGAATCCCAAAAGACAATGCTTAAAGGGAAGGGTTAAATTCAGCTTGTTTAATGACATTCTCTGTTCCTGGGATCATTCATCATATTCATGGAATTTGTCCCATGGAGGGACCTAAGGCTGCCAATTAAAATAAATTAAACTGGATGGACAGCCATCTGAGTGAATGAGATGGCTGTCATGATCTGAAGTAACTTCATTAATGGTGAGAAGCTATGTTGGTACAGACAGTTCTTTTAATCTGCTCCAAAGGCCCACATATTCCTTGCAGAAAGTTACATCTGGGAGGTATCACCTCTAGAGCTAAGCTCCCTGAGAAGCGATCATATTAAGAGAAACCTTCTGGGGTACTTGATTTAACATTAAAGTGAATTTAACAGCTACTACTAACTTTTTGAGAGACTAATTGTATTATCAAAGGCTACAATGGGGAATGTAAAGCCTTCTGAGAACAGATCTGTAATATAGATAAAATCCTTAAGTCATGCCATGTGATTATCTTTAAATGTAGCAATAGCTTGGGTGCTAAAACACACCCAAATTTAAGATCTCTTGTGCCTGTCTAAAATCTCTCTCTACTCACCAAAATTATGGGGAATGTCAAATGTTTGGTACAGGAAAAAGACAAAATCATTTTAAAACATCTTATTTACTCTGTGTCCTCTTTCAATGTCTTCAGGTGTGCCGGGTGCTCACTAGGGTAAATTCTATCAAATGTGTTATTCAGCTTTTTGTGATATATATTTTAATCTTTCAATTTTAATTGGTTTTCACAAAGAATATACAATTTCCCTCATTTTCAATGAAATTACATATGATTAAAATCAAACATGAATGCATCATATTCCTGAACTAGGGCATATAATAGCTAGAAAAGCTGCTATTAGTGCAGACATTAATTTCATCTATGAAAATTAAATCTTGCTCAAAATATTACAAGATAATTACTTGACAATTTTTTTTTTTTATTTTTTTTTTTTTTTTAAAGTTATAGAACAAATCCTGGCAAAAGAGACTAGTGGATTGGGGTCGGGTGATTCTGGCAAAGTTACAGGACAAAGGCAATTTTTGTATCAAATTTTGACACGTTTGTCAGAGATCACCTTCATATACATACTCAAACATAAATGTTCACAAGGATATTGTTGAATCTATATTACAGAGTCAAAGCTGTGTCTACAATACATACATTTTCATACATTTGTCACACATACATATGAAAAGTACTTAATTACCCTATTAAAAATTTAAAAGTACAAAAAAAGCCATCTTGAAACTGAATGTATGAGAGTAAAGCTTTCAAGACTTGCACGACAGAACAAAAGATACAAGGCTAGCATTCATCTTGTAAACCTCC
Source organism: Athene cunicularia (assembly GCF_003259725.1). Lineage (NCBI taxonomy): Eukaryota > Metazoa > Chordata > Aves > Strigiformes > Strigidae > Athene > Athene cunicularia. The sequence continues at coordinate 34,843,854 of NW_020799091.1, read as the reverse complement.
TATGCTACAATCAAGTGCAGTGACAACAAGGCTAAGGTGTTCACTGCCTGAAGAGGTGAAAAGAGGTGATTGTAAGAAGTGTGAAGACAATTTTATGTCCATAATGCATTTATCCCAGAGTGCAAGGACATCTGTTAAAATGCTTTCTCTTAACAAGCACCTTTAGAGATACTTGACTAAAAGCCGGTAAAGAATCACAAATACAGGATAATTTACGAACGGACTGTAAGGCATTAGAGAGGACATACACTGCAATCTCATCGTGTCATAGAAGTGTATCCTGTGATAATTATGACTAATTAATAGTTATATCAAGAAACACCTGCTTATCTCTCATGCACAGAGCAAAACCTGTAACATTCTCAAAACATGCTGGTAGTGTTTTGGTTTTCCATTTCTCCTATGGAGATCTCCCAGAGGCATGCAGAATCCATCACACAGTGAAGTGGACCTGGGAGCAGATCAGGAGATGGCGAGGAGCTATTAGATGTTTCTAATTTATTCTTCTAAATAGAAATTGCTTAAAGAATATGAGGAGGGAAAGAAAAAATAACTGTCCCCTGCATTAAATGCATGTATATTCCTTTAGTATTTGCAAATCAAATGTCACAGAATCACAGAATCTTCTAGGTTGGAAAAGACCTTGAAGATCATCCAGTCCAACCATAAACCTAACATTGACAGTTCTCACCTACACCATATCCCTCAGCGCTATGTCGACCCTACTCTTAAACACCTCCAGGGATGGGGACTCCACCACTGCCCTGGGCAGCTCATTCCAACACCTAACAACCCGTTCTGTAAAGAAATGTTTCTTAATATCCAGTCTAAACCTTCCCTGGTGCAACTTGAGGCAATTACATCTTGTCCTATCTCTTGTTACTTGGTTAAAGAGGCTCATCCCCAGCTCTCTGCAACCTCCTTTCAGGGAGCTGTAGAGGGCGATGAGGTCTCCCCTCAGCCTCCTCTTCTCCAGACTAAACACCCCCAGTTCCCTCAGACGCTCCCCGTACGACCTGTGCTCCAGACCCTGCACCAGCTCCGTTGCCCTTCTCTGGACACGCTCAAGTCATTCAATGTCCTTTTTGTAGTGACAGGCGAGAGTCTCACTACAAAAAGTCTTGCCAGACTCTCAAGATCCTCAGAAGTCAGTTTGCTTGTCCCTGATTTTTGGAGTGTCATTTTAGTGACAATTCCATCTTCTGACTTTCCATCTGCTACCAAAGGAAACAAACTTTTTCAAAACTGAATAGCTTTGCACATCCACTGGCCTTCCACCACATTTGTTTCACTAATATTCCTGGTCATGACAGTTTTGTCCTCCTTGAGCTTCTCCACAAGGCTGTTAGTCTCCCTGTGCTTAATTATGTTCACTAGACCTGTTTCTGTTGCACTGCTTACAAATATAAATACTAACAGTAACACATAGTTCCATGAGCAATTGAAATAATTAAAGCTTATTTTCTGCAAATCTTTGTATTATCATTAACTAATGTGTCTTGGAAGGCACAGTCTGGTTGAAGCTTTCTTGGTAACTGAGGCATTATTAATGACTTGCTTCAGTCAAGAGTCTTCAGTGTCTAATAATCTGTGACATCAGTTTTTCACTTATACTGGGCACTTACATAGTCTATTATAGCTGTCTATATCCACAAAATTTGTGGAAACTTATTTTTGAGGTCTGTGTCCTTGGATAGATACTGGTTCAGAAGTTACAGTTAATCGGGGAAACAGGCAGACACAGATTGCATTTCCATGGAGTTATTTCTTAAAAAACCCTGAAAATGTACATAAAAATCAAATTCTTTTCCATAACTGTTGTTGAAAGACAGTTCTCCCTACATAGGATGGGGTTTTTTCTTGAATATCCTGAAGGCACCTAGTAGATCATGAATGCTACCATATACTACTTTATTTTCTGTGTTTTTCAAATCTCACTTTCTGACCAAATCGATGTAAAATATGTTTCAATGACTTCTCACTGAGAAGATGAGACTGATTAAAATGATTCACTAATCTTTCCAGACTGATTCTGACACTCAGACACTTCCACTCGGTATTACTTTGTGCTCTTCAACCATAAAAGTACATATATTTACACACATTTACACCTTAACTAAGGAATGTATGTGGGACTTAGCCCCAGATTCTGACACTTATGTGCCTCCAAGGAAGGAGTCCATATGCCAGGTAGGTGTCTAACTTCCCTTTATAGTACATGGAGACCTAGTCAGGAGAGTCAACATAATGCACATGCTAATGTAGATATTTACAGTTGACCTGAATCCCACTGCTAATTAACTTTATGAATGTGGACCAAAATTGTACTCCAGATGTCTAAATATAGATGTAGGTTAACATCTTTAGGCAGAAATATTTGAAAATACTTGGTTCCCTACCATAAATACGGCATTATTAGTCTTCTGTAATGAGACATTTTGCACAAAATCTTGGCAGTGATTATGAGCAGAGCTGCAGAACTGACACCTAATTGGATTCTTTTTGTTTCTGTGTTAGGAAAAACCTATTTTGATTAATCAGTCTTGCTACAAAAACATGCTATTTCTTTCACAGCAGTTTTCAAGAAAGCTGTTCTGAAACTTCTTGGAAGACACACTCCAGCTTGTTATGCCCAGCTGTGTTACATCACACAACAACACACTCACACATGATTAATAAAAACTATATCATCCTACACCAGTCAAGAAAAAAATAATTTAAGTTAACTTGGTTATATATTCCTTTCTGTTCCATAAGTATAAAGATCTCCTAATGCTACTTTAAAAACCAGAGCAGATTAGCTTCTCACACCTCGAGAAAAGGACAAGAAAGGAGAAGTTTCAAGAGATTACAGGACAAAATTAACCATAAGAGGCCAACATATTTCTATCAGATCAAAATATAAACATTAGGAGGAAAAAATCCAAAAAGCTGAGGCAATACTTCTGTTGACAACTGTTTCTCTAAATCAGAATTGTAAATTTAGCCTTACCATTCTCCAGCATGCACATTATAAATCTTCATCCCACAATAAATATCACTTATTTGGATCCAGTTTTAACTAGCATCCAACGACAGTTCACAGAAGGAAGGGAAATTTATAAGTATAAATTTCCAGGTCAAAAAACTTTAAACCTAGCAAGCTTAAACATGCCATTTTCTACATGAATAGAAAAAAAAAAAACCAAACCACTTTTAATATGGAACATCTATCAACAGGTCATTCTGAGGAAGTTAAAGCACAAACAAAAATTTACAAGTATGCACCTAATATATGTAGGCAAATGTGCAAAGAATATACTTGCTTGGTATATACTGGTATATACTGGTATATACTAGTATACACTTGCTTTGCTTAAAGGAAAAATCCTATTAAAAACTAAATAAAATTTTTAAAAGATATCAGTGATTATAAAAAACTCCCAGTTCATTTTTAAAACAGTTTCTTTTTCTCACTAAGTCACAAATCCCTTCAAGCCTAAGTGGTTGTGCTTAAGCTGAGCTGTATTAGGTGTGGCTTTGTTTATTTGTTGTTTGATTGTTTTTCTTTAAACTGGTATTAAACAATACTGGGGGAAAAAAAAAAAAAAAAAGAAGTGATGTAACACAAATGAAGTTTTATCTCCAGTAAGCTCTAATCCAGAATGTACATTTTTACTTGAAGATTGTTTTATCAGTATTGGTTCTGTTATACATATGTAGCAAAAATACATAACTGTAACCAGTTCCATAATCTAAAATTAAGAATTAATTTTGCTTTGTGGAAAAAAGAAATGTGATTAATTTTAAAAGATGTCCCAAACTGGACTCTAGCTAAGCCCTAACTTTAGTTCTTCCATACCTGCAGGGTCTTACTGAAAAGGAGGTGAGCTGAAATGAAGACAGCAGGACTTTTTATCCCATGCATATCTAGAGGATCTCCTTTTAGAAATATATATGTGTATCTGTAGTCATGAACAGGAGAAATATCTTCTGAAAACTATGCTTGCTTTAATGAAATATAAATTATTGCTAAATATGTGAACCACAATGTATTATTTAACAATTCTTTTTATTTTCTTATTTTTCAGTATTTGTTTCTCATCTTCTTTTTTTGTTTGTGTGTTCATGTTTCTCTTCCTCTGTTCCTCCTTCATAACATATATAAGAATGCTCTTTTCATACTGACATCTGGTTTTCTGAAGTGTCTACAATTTTACTTTTCCTGTGACACAAAAATAACCAGAACTAAAAATAAGCCCCAGAATTAATCTCCAAAGCTGAACAAACCTGAATTGTTATCACATTTTTAAATTTTACTTCACATATAATAATCAGTTCTGAGTATTTTCCTCATGAATTACATATTTAATAAACTCATGATTGTATATTGACAGTAGTTACATGACACCAAGTGGGACAAGGAGTCAGTCACATGAACTCACAGAAGCAAAAAGCAAAAATATTTTAATCTTTATATTTTTAGTCAGGTATAGAAATACTCACAATATGGACAGGCAGATTGTAAATTAAAAACTTTTTCATTCTCAGCTGAAATCTGTGTCTTGCAGTAAAGCAGGTAATAATACGAAGTATTTAATGCTTTAGCAAAAACTGCCTTTTCAATAAATTTACACTTGGCAGTAATAAGCTATATTGTGCAGTGTTTAATCTGCTCTAAAAAAAGTGGGAAGAAATTCTTCTGCCCAGCTCTCAGGTATTAAGTCCGTACATCTTTTATGTTGACAGTTCAGCTTCGGGCTATAAAATAGAAGAACCTGTTCTACATCTACTGTTTAAAACAAGAGCAGAAAAACTAAACCTCCATCAATCTGCTGTCTTCATTTTATGGCTTATCTGTGGCAAAAATGAATCATAAGAAAGATTTGTTCTGATTCCACAGACAGATCCATCAACCTGCTGGTACCTGTGAACCATGCTTTCCTATAGAGATTGGTGGTAATGGTGCAGTTGCAGTATTAAACATACTATAACAATGAGCTACTGCTCTTCACTTACAATTACAGTAAGAATCTGTAATAAGAATGTATCTAGAAAATGTGCTTGCACACACCACGCACCAGAAGTAATACAAGTTCCCACAGCTGTTTTTGTTCACATCTGTACTTCCTCCAAAGGGCATAATTTCTTTGAGAAGCTCTATGAGGACAAAAGCAAATAGCATAAGACAGTGATATAATTTTGAATATCTTTTTCAGAAGAAATTTCAGTCCAAATCCTTTAAATACAAAATGCATACAAATATGTGGTTTCTTCATCAAAGTTCTTGTGAGCTCTTCAAGAAATAACACAGTCTATCCAGTTTTGAGATGTGAATTTTTAAGCTGCGACTTTTCAAAAAACCAAACCCTACACAGCTTTATAATCTCACATTTAAATTTTGGATCACAAGAGAAGACAGCTAGCAGATGAAGTATTTGCTCACCTGAAAGAAGCAGTTCAACAGACTGAAGTCTACTTGTGATGGTATGTAGGGTGAGGATAGCAAAGGAAAGCAAAGTCGGGAATGCTTGAAAAATAAAATATTTTTAGTTAACAAGAAGAAAATTAAAATGCTGTGGAAAGGATTCATTTCACATCTGAATTCCTCTCCCAAAATGGTCTCTGATTTCATCTTAACCTTCTGAATAGCCATGTCTGAAAAAGTGCGGTAGCAGTTCATTAAAGTGCTCAGATCTTTCAGTTAAGGGCCACTGCAGATCATATTCAGGAATAGCTCCCAGTGAGGTAAATATTCAACTCAGGGCAAAAGGGAGTGTACAGTGGAGTGGTGATGCACATGGTTTAGTGTAGTAACACTGCATATAGTTTCATCTTCTTTTTTTAGATAGCTTTATCCTGACAGCAATTTCAATATGCTTTCAAGTCCAGTGCCAGAAAATATCAACTAAGTGGAGAAAAAAATCGAGACATTCTTAAGAAATGATAGTTCAGTTTGCTTTAAAGCATGACGCAAATGTGAGGAAAGGGGACAGAAAAACACACAAGTATAGTTTGCTGGCATTTACTCCATAAAGATTGTGAAAAATGTATCTTCTATGGATTTTTTGGATATTTGCAAAGCATGAAAAAAACAGCTAATTACATAAACTATCAACAACTTCCCATGGAAAGAGCTTATAGGGTTTCTGACCTGATACCATATTCATTTAATCTAATTTATGAAACTGCTTGAGGAAAGATTCAGCTGCTTTCTGAAAGACTGACTTGGGGATTATTTGAGCTGTATAATTGTTCAACTGATCAGACAAAAAGAAACATTTTGTTTTACATTAATCTTTCAGAAATGGGCAATGAATTTGAGAAATAAATTGCTGTCTAAAATTCTTGCCAAAAAACATCTAGCTGAGAGCAACCACAATTACTTTTTTTTTAACAGTCTCATTTTCTTATTTTCAATCTTTATTCAACATCTGTTCTTTCCCCCCTCCACTGTAACATAATTATGCAGAAATTCAGCATAAGTTGAGCAGTTAATAACAGGCAGCTTAAACATTTTTTCACACTGATGCCCTGCAGATGTTTCTTTTTTTTTTTCTTTTTTTTTTTCCTTTGGCTTCTCATTTAATTCTATACATTTCTTTCCTGATCTTGAAGTATGCTCTCACAACAAATAGAAGCACCTGAAAATAAGTCTGTGAAATGCACATGTTCATAAGACCTTTATTGTGGTAGGTAGTGCATTTAAAGGGACAGTGAAATTCAGTTTGTCCAGTTAAAGCAGAAGAAATTTGACTGAGATGATAGTCTCTCATTACACTCACTCCAGAAAGACTTCCAGAGCTTTGAAAGTCATTCTTATAAAGATTGACAGACTTTCAGTATATATATCTCTGTATATGTTTTCTTTCCTCTAAAATAGGTTCGCTTTGCTTTTCTGTATTTGACATAAACTCACTACACATCTCAAAAGTAATCATGGCTCCATGATAAATAATCCTCATTTTGTAATACTTCATTTCAGTAATTAGCACTTGACATTTAGCCTAAAAGAGATGGAAAAATGTTATACTGACAGATGTTCAAAAGGTCCACTAAAATATAAGAGTTCCTCCGTGCAGAAACAGGTACAAGATGTTGTTTTCCCCTGAATTTCTGGAGTTCACTGATTAAGATAAATAAAGGATCATAATTCATCTAGGAAAAATGTTTAAAGAAGTCCAGGTTGACTAGGAAAAAGTACTGAAAGTCTAGTAAATCTTCACTTTATTTCAAACCATTAAAAAGGAGGATATAAACTGCAAAAGACAATACTATGCAGAAATAGAATGGCTTTCATTTTATGTGATACATGAAAACCAACAAAGCACAGTAAGTGTAATTGAATGTACAACCTATTGTAATTAGAGGATTCTATCTTCAGGTTCACATAAATACCTTAACTGGAATTATTCCATGAATGTTGAATTGGTTTATAAAAGATGAATCCAAACAAGCCTGATAAGGATGAATGTTTTCCCCAATGGGTTTAGTAATGTATAACTTCACATTTGCATTCTGAGCACTGAATAACCTCATATTGTCACTGTTTTATTTTTATGGTTTTAGTATTTGAGGCAATCATTGTATATTTTACATATTTTCTGGCAGAGTTGTGTAAAAATTTTTGATTTGAATATTTTCCCAGCCTGGCTGCTGCATGAAATTTTTACGTTTATATGGAGTTTCACTCACATGTTTATTATGCTATAGTTGGACATGTTACTACACTTTATCAAAGAGATACCATGTAATCTGGTGGCTGCTGCTGGAGGAAAAAATTATCTGCTTTCATTTGTTTCACAAGAGGTGCTGAATAGTTAAAAATTAGTACAGAAGACACATAAATTCCTAGTTTATCTGTGAAACATTTGATCTTTAAGAGGGTCACAAAACTGCAGCTTCTAACCTGCAGAGTTTAAAGTAAAAGAGAAATTATGCCATTGCAGTAGTAAGGTAGGTTTGACACGGATGAACAGAAGAATGTTCCTTACCTAAATATGATTTTTTTAAAAAAATCTGAGAGATTAATATATTTTATTTGGGCAAAATTACGTGTAGGATAGTTACAGATTATGAGATTATTTCATCTTTTTTGTTCTTCTGAAAGATGTCTGTTTTCCCTCCAAGGCAGAGGATAAAAATAATTTTCAAATGGAAAAAAAAAAATCCAAGAGAACCAAAACCAAACTCCAATTTCAAATCCCCTTTGTGATAAGGTAAGAAAAAGCATTTGATTTTTATAAACAATATCTAATGCTGGAAGCTACATTAATAATGAAAGATTACATGGATAGTTTTTTGTAATGTGCCTAGACAAGTTAGCCATGAATATGTGCATATGTAACAGAAAAATTTTACTTTGTGAAAAAGTAAAATTTCCATGAAGGAGTTCTTCAGCATAAGCTTGAAAATACTATCTTTATAGTTTCACTTTTAAATTATTGAAGTTACAGAAAACTCTTTTTGTCCCACACTGTCATCAACTGCTTCCAGCAAAGGAATCAAAATAGAAGAGGCAGTTTGGAAGCAGGCTGGAAATGCTAAAGAATGTGAGAAGATACTGAAGGACACCCTGCATCTGGTATATCCTGAAATTATGTTGGAATTCTGATTAGAACTACCTGATGTGTAGTGTGTTGCTACTTATTGTGCACTCATGTGTGCCTAGAAAATTGGGATTCTTGGAACTGATCCAGGCAGACTGCGATTTAAAGTGGTTTATTAGGTTATCATCGTGGGCTGAAAAAAATAAAAAAATAAAAAGAAAAAAGTAAAAAAAAAAAAAAAAGTTTAAAAAGTTACAACAACATCTTCAACACAAATACAGAAAACTCCTAGATGGATATGTGTGCTATGGTTTATGGTAGAGTTTTTCTGCACATAATCATAGTTTGTATGAACAAAAAAGTAATGCAGTACTGTATTGTTGCACTACAAATTGCACCCTCCTCAGCTAGCTTCAATAACCTCTTCCAAGCATCATACAACTCTTCAGTTTCAGCAATTACTGATAGGAATTCTACTAAATAGAGTACTATAGTAAGCTACTACAATGATTTAATTTAGTTTTATGATATTGGACTCATTGATTTCTATGCCGATGTGAAAAAGATGCACAAATATTTCTTCTTAAAATGACTAATATCACCAGAGTCATGACTTCAAGACATCACGAGTACATGACTTCATGACGTCAGGAGGAGCAATTCACAGTACTGCTACTGACACTGAATGTCTACTGTACGTACTCTTTTCATATGTTAGGGTAATTCTGAGGAACTAATTTTATGCAAAATCAATTCCTCTTAGATTTAAAGTACAAGAGCAAAGAATAGTTATATTTGTTAGAAGAAAAAAAATATTTTCTGTACATGAAATTAAAGATTTTTTTCATGTTATTTACCAACAACAGAGATTTTTTTAATTGCTGTTAAGTAATGTTCCCTGTGCAGCAGTAAAGATATGATTACTGTACACACATGACATCACTTCAAAGTTCTACCAAGACATGATAGTTGTCAGAAGAAAGTAATGTCCTCATATCTTTGCAGAGGAAAATTTTCCTGGCTTTAAAATATGCTATTTAAAAGGCTGACAAGCCTCAATTTAGACACACCAATATTTTTTTTTTATTTTTCTTCCATCTGCCCGTCTGCTCTATACTGAGCCTGCAGTTCACTAGAGGCCTCTAAAAGGAAGATTTCCATCTTGTTTTCTTGGATACCCACAAGATGTACACTGGCACACTGATACTTCACGTGGTGAAATTCCTCCTGAATCATCTTCAACTCTTATTCTATCCTTTATCTTCTGATATTTCATACGTTTTCTGTTTTCAATATCGGTGCTGTTCCACATATCGTTAGAAATGTCTTTCTCATCAAGAGGTTTGATTTGTATTCTTATCTACAGATTTCATCACCTTAGAGTTTTCTGACATCATTGTCAAAATTCCTAGGAAATGTTTTATCTGGTATCTACTGCTTGAAACTGTAGTATTGTAAAGATACAATTCTGTGCAACTCTGCATCTATGTTGTTAAAGGTATAAAATAGATATTGATACACAGAACAAACTTCAGGTATGATAAAATAATAGTGCCTGTTTATGGATCTTTCATTAAAGAAAAAGAGAGTTCAATGATACCTTATTTATAATTGAATAGAAAAGTCATGGGTTTGGGACATTTTGACATAAACATAGCCAGAGTTCAATGTTACCCTTGCCTTCCTACATGAGCTATTTCAATACAGATTGTCTTGCCCTGACCTTCGGCCTTCTGTGTCAAGTTAGAGGTTACTAACATCCAAATGCATCTGATTATTAACCATATTTATTACCGTAGTGATCATTTCTGGAATGTGTGGGAGATAACTTCCTGACACAGCTGGTGAGTGAACAGACCAGAGAAGGTGCCCTGCTGGATCTCCTCTTTGTGAACAGAGAAGGACTGGTGGAGGATGTGTCAGTTGGAGGACGACTAGGGCACAGTGATCATGAAATAATAGAGTTCTCTATTCTTAGAAAGGCCAGAAGAGGGTTAACAGAAGTGACATCCTGGACTTCCAAAGGGCTGACTTTGTCTTGTTTAGGCACCTGCTTGACTGAATCCCTTGGGAGATGGTCCTGAAAGGTACAGGTGTCCAGGAAGGCTGGGCACTCTTTAAGAACAAAGTCTTAATGGCTCAGGAGCAGGTGGTCCACAGGTGCTGTAAGAGAAACCAACGAAAGAGAAGACCAAACTGGCTGAACAGGGAGATTTGGCTGATACTGAGGGAGAAAAAGAGAGTTTACATCCTTTGGAAGAAGGGGTGAGTGACTCACAGTGATTACAAAGATGCTGTGAGGCTGTGCAGGGCAGAAATCAGGAGGTATAAAGCCCAGATGGAAATTAATCCGGCTTCAGCAGTCAAGGATAGTAAGAAATGTTTCTATAAGTATGTCAAGAGTAAAAGACCAGGGAAAGCCTCCATCCTCTGCTAGATGCAGGAGGAAACATGGTAATGAGTGATGAGGAAAATGCTGAGGTGCTTAATGACTTCTTTGCCTCAGTCTTTAGTAACAAGACTAGTTGTACTAGGGAATCAGCCTCCTCAGCCAGAAGAAAGAGGCTGGGAGAACGACCCCCTTACAATCCAGGAGGAGACAGTCAGTGACCTGCTGCATCATGTAGACATAAACCAGTCTATGGAACTGGTTTTGGGGCCGCTCCTGTTTAAAATCTTTATTGATGATCTAGACAAGGGGATCGAGTGCACCCTCAGTCAGTTTGCAGATGACCCCAAGTTGGGTGGGAGTGTTGATCTGCTCGAGGGTAGGGAGGCTCTGCAGAGAGACCTGGACAGGCTGGAGCCATGGGCTGAGCCCAACTGGAGGAGTTTCCATAAGGCCAAATGCCGGGGGCTGCCCTTGGGCCACAACAACCCCCAGCAGCGCTACAGGCTTGGGGAGGAGTGGCTGGAGAGCTGCCAGTCAGAGAGGGACCTGGGGGGGTGATTGACAGCCGGCTGAACAGGAGCCAGCAGTGTGCCCAGGGGGCCAAGAAGGCCAATGGCATCCTGGCTTGTGTCAGCAATAGCGTGGCCAGCAGGGACAGGGACGGGATCTTACCCCTGTCCTCGGCACTGGTGAGGCTGCCCCTCGATTCCTGTGTTCAGTTTTGGGCCCCTCACTACAAAAAGGACATTGAATGACTCGAGCGTGTCCAGAGAAGGGCAACGGAGCTGGTGCAGGGTCTGGAGCACAGGTCGTACGGGGAGCGGCTGAGGGAACTGGGGGTGTTTAGTCTGGAGCAGAGGAGGCTGAGGGGAGACCTCATCACCCTCTCCAGCTACCTGAAAGGAGGTTGCAGAGAGCTGGGGATGAGCCTCTTTAATCAAGAAACAGATGATAGAACAAGAGGGAATAGCCTCAAGTTGCACCAGGGAAGGTTTAGACTGGATATTAGAAAGTATTTCTTTACAGAATGATTTGTTGGACATTGGAATGGGCTGCCCAGGGAGATGGTGGAGTCCCCATCCCTGTAGGTGTTTAAGAGTAGGGTCGACATAGCGCTGAGGGATATGGTGTAGTTGGGAACTGTCAGTTCTAGGTTAATGGTTGGGCTAGATGTTCTTCGAGGTCTTTTCAAACCTAAATGATTCTATGATTCTGGGAAATACTTCTCAACTCCCAGAAAGAAGAAAAAAAAACCAACACAATTCTTGTCAGTTGTTTTGGTTTGGTTTTTTTTTTGTTTTGTTTTTTTTTTTTTTTTTTTTAAAAAAAAAATCTATGATCTATGTCACTCTAAAAAATTCCATAGTCCACTTCAGAAAAAAAAAATGTGTTTGGCCACTAGATGAAGACAGAGAAAATCTTTATATCTGAGACTCAGCCATTGACAGCCTATCCTTCAGATAACCTTTTACTTTTAATCAGCTCTAGAGATTTCGTTGGGGTTTTTTTTGCTGACTAAGAAATCCTTTTGATTTATTTCCATCAGCATTTACCAAGCCTGTCATAGCTCACCTCAAGTCGCCAATCAAAGTGATGAACTCCATAATCAATCCAATGCCTACAGTACAGAGCTCAATTGTCGTCAGTGATCTAAATAACCATAAAGAACTTGTGTTTAAAACATAGTCCATATTCAGAAGGCTTTCTATACTGTTGGATATACTTCAGCAGTAAGTGTAAACTATGTGTCTACCATAAGTCCCAAAATTCAATATAGCTATTCACCAAAAAAGAGGATCATATCCTAAGAAACTGGTGATACAAAAAAAATCTCAGTTATGCCCTTTTTATCTTAGGAAGACAATCAGTGACAACTGAAAGGTTGTTGGTACTGATACTAACTAGAACAGACAGACAAATAAGTAATCTTTTCTTTATTTGCAAAAAGAGTATTCTAATCAATGTTAAGAGATTCGCCAACTATAAGAAACTGACATTTACTACCCAATCATCTAAGTCCCAAGCAAGCTCAGAAAGATGTTAATTAACAAAAAAATCTAAACAAGTTTAATATTCTTGAAAATTCAGCCTGTACCTGGGTCACAGCATAGACTTGACAGTACAGCGGTGGTTGATTTTAAGAGAAAGATAAGACATTCATTATTCTTATACTCCTGTATGTCTGCATTATTTAATACTGTCATCCATGAGATCTGTCTCACATGTTTGATCTAGGAAGAATGTGCTAAAACTTTTTCCCAGAAATTAGCAATAATAGAACCTACTCTTCATGACTAAGAGCCGCACTTGATGTGAATAGCATAATAATCAGTGTACTTTCAGGTCCTATCCATGTATCATGATAGTATATCCTATATATTAGGTGACATAATTCACATGATACCGTCTGAAAACCCAACAGCCTGAATGTAGCAGACAGCTTGACCTCTCTGTATCTCAGGAAAATGATGCTACCTTCACCAGGGAAATACCTGACTAAAGCAGCTCATGAAGGAATATTTACTAGTTCAGCAGAGTAAATGGTTCTGAAAGACTCACAGAAGTATTGTGAAGCTCTCACAACTATACTGTAGTCTCTGGAGGCTGAAATTGTACCAATATAAAGAATAAAATAATCTGTGTTCTGGGAAGGCTACATTGCTTAGATATGTTAATTAAGAAGTTAACCTTTTTGTGCTCCTTACCTACTCAATGGAAGAAGAGAGGCTCTTTCAGAGGGAAATTCAGGTTAAATTCTTAATATAGATATTAAATATTTTGGGAGTAAACACTCGCTCCTGTTTGGTTACCAAAAATGAGGAAGAAGAGTCATTAAACTCATGAAGTTCAACAAGTCTAAGTGCAAGGTCCTGCACCTGGGTTGGGCAACCCTCAATATCCGTACGGAATGGAAGATTAATATCTTGACAGCAACCTTGCAGGGAAGTACTTGGGGATACTGGTGGATAAGAAATTGGTCACGAGCTGGCCAAGTGTGCTTGCAAAGCTGATTATATCCAGGGCTGCATCAAAAGAAGAGTGGCTCATAGGTTGAAGGAGGGGATTCTCCCCCTCTGCTCTGCTCTGGTGAGACCCCACCTGGAGTACTGGGTCCATCTCTGGCATCTTCAGCACAAGGAAGACATGGACCTGTTAGAGAAAGTCTAGTGGTGGGCCCCAAAAATAGAGAGAGGGATGAGACACCTCTCCTATGAGGAAAGGCTGAGAGAGATGGGGCTGTTCATCCTGGAGAAGAGAAGGCTCTGGGGACACCTTATTGCAGACTATCAATATATATATGGGGCTTATAAGAAAGATGGAAAGACTTTTTACCAGGGCCTGTAGTGACAGAACAAGGGGCAACAGTTTTAAACTGAAAGAAGGTAGGTTTAGACTAGACATAATTAAGACATTTTTACAATGAGGGTGGTGAGTCCCTGCACATGGCGTGGGGGTTGGAACTAGATGATCTATAAAGGTCCCTTCCAAATCAAATCACTCTATGATTCTATAAATCATGTATCTTAACTTCTGTGTTCTTTGTTAGTATGAAGTTGTCACAAATAAATAATATTTTTCCTCTTTGCTGTTGGCTACAAAACTGTCTCAGCCAAGCAGAATGTAATCTGCCCTTGCTCAGGTCTTCACTTCTCAGGTGAAATGTTGTATTTCATAGTTCAACCAGAATTACAAATTTTAACTAGAATTGGAATCCTTTGGGACATAGGCTACCAAAAATGCATTCATTTGAAGTTGAGGCACTCAGCTGTTTTCTTCTTATGGAGAGAAAATGAGAGATCTTAAGTCAAGAGCTTAATACACCACTGGGAGGTACTCAGATACTGCTGTGATGAGTATCAACAGAATGAATAGGAATATCTAATACATAACAAAAGCAAAGGGTTGACTTTCAGAGAACTACCTGCTTTTTTTGTGATAACTTAGCAGCATATGTGCAAGGCATGCATATATATTTATAATTCTTTTTTTCATACTACACAGTGATGATAACAATCTCCTCTTTTGCACTATGCTGATTTGACAAGTCTGATTTCTTCAAAAAGAGATACATGCCTTCCACTTCCAAATTGAAAATATGGCTGAAAGGCCTGGATGCTTTTAAGTTATTACATTTTGCCTGAACAAACAAGAATACTAATCATAAGCATGAAACATGAACAAAACCACCAGCAACAAACCATCCATGGTAGCACACTGGAATGAGTGCAGCATAAAGATTAATATATAAAAGATAAACAGTGAGGTGGATCACAGAGTGTAGCTACTATTATACTTTTTTCCTGTTGGACTCTTGTTTTGAAGGGCAAATTTTTAAAAAGTCTGAAAAAAAACAAACATTAAAAGATGTTTAGGGCAGAAAGGATTTGGGGCCATTAACCTTGACAGAAGTCTCTTTGCCCTAAGCAATCTTTGTGCTTTCATAACATGAGCCATTGATGTTCATTTGGAGACTGAGGTGAAAATACAACTGTATTTCACTCATGGATTAATACTCGTGTTTTGTTAAATGTACCCACTTAGTCACTGACGTAGACTTGCTCTCCCGATGCACCTTAGGAGAAAGTGTAATATTTAAAAGTGAAAACTCCATACATTTTTTTTTTCTCATGTGTTCTAGTAATTTAGGCTGGATGTCCAGGATGATCGTGCAATCACCTTCGAACGTATTGCTCTGATCTATAGAGAACTACAAAGAAGTCATAAATTTAGCCTTCTAAAAAAAGAAAATTACTTAGATGTAAACTAGGACAAAACAGTATATAAAATTCTTACTATAAATAAAAAATAAGATTAGAGGTAGTGTTTCTGATCAGAGGGAGTCAAACTAATAGAATAAGGTTAGCCAGGAAAAAAAAGAATGAAAAAGGAAA
Organism: Athene cunicularia; assembly: GCF_003259725.1. Lineage (NCBI taxonomy): Eukaryota > Metazoa > Chordata > Aves > Strigiformes > Strigidae > Athene > Athene cunicularia. The sequence continues at coordinate 34,828,042 of NW_020799091.1, read as the reverse complement.
ATTGTGTAGGGAAAAGTGGCAAAAAGATAAAAAAGACATGCCTTACACAAAATAGGAAAAAAAAAAAAGTGATCCAAAGGTAAATAGATAAATTATAAGATCAGAGATAGAAGCAACATATCATAATTAAGATGGAATAAAAGGAAAAATCAAATAGCAAGGTGAAAAACAGTATGTGACTAGCAGGAATTATCTAAAATACTAAATAAGAAAGATAGAAAATGTGATAGTGCAAGAAAAATATGCAAGAACATCAAAATACATGAAGCAGAGGGGATGTTAAAAGTAAAATGCTGGGGGAGAAATGTAATGTAAAGGCTGGATCAAAGGAGTGTGGTGGCAGGCACACAGGTGTTACTAAGAATGTTTAAGAATAATAATAATGATGAAGATGATTGAACTGATTTGTTTTAAAAAGAAAAGTCAGGAACTAAGAACTCTTATGATGGAAATGAAATAAAATTTACAAAAAGAACAATTTGAGCCACTTGAAAATACTGCTAATATCTGACTAAATATATGCTTCCTAATGCATATTTTAGCACCTATCAACAGTACATAAAGTATTACACAGAAATGCATGCATAATAATACAAGCCTAAACCATTCAGCTGTATCACAAATAATAATTATCTGGGACACAAAAAGATCATGGCAAAAGCTAATCTAATAAGTCTTCCATTATCCTTTAATACTTTAAAACTGTGCCGTGAGCTAAACAGTTGTCAAAATTGAGTTCTGTTTACACCGAGCTGAATATCAGTGAAATAAACAGAGATCACTGCTGAGCTCTAATTACAAAAACAAATTGTTCTCTCTGTAATCGAGCCGAAAAGGTTAGTCTCCTTCTCCTCCTGCCCCTCCATCAGACTTTACGCTTATTGAAGGCACAAAGGAGGCTGAAAGATCATATGTCATTTGTTGAGCAGATAGGAATTGTAAGCGAGGGGATATAATAGAAAGACCCCACCAGATAATGCTGATTAGCTGCTGCCTTGCAGGGATGAGGTCACAAAGTGCACAGCGACTACTTTATACCAAATATTCTATTTCATTTTAACTCAGCTAATGGCATACTCCCTTCTCTCCAAAGTGCAGTGGTTAAAGTGTGGCCTACCAAATAAGTGCTCTCCATAGCTATCCTCCTAAAGGGAGGGACAGACTGCAGAGGTCATGCAGACAGGCACACGGGATCTGTTCTGTGCTCAAGACTGAAGATCATACGGACTACCATTCCCCATATCTCATAGGCAAAATTTGCACTCCACCTTATGCAAATATGATCTAGCATAAATATTTGTGGAAAGTTGATTGCGTATGGATTCATGGACTATACTATTAATAAGCCTGCGTCGGAAGTCTGAGTTCAGATTTCATATTGTGAAGTACTGCCCATATGAATGCCTAACATGAATGGAGGTGGAATAGCTCACTATCTGTGATGTCTTCTAAGCTTTTTTCATTCCTACCAGGGAAAGATCCCATGTTATTCATTTTGAAGCAGTAAAGTCTTTCATGCTTATAGGCACTTTGATGTCCAGCTCCCCACTTGCCAGTCCTCTTGCCAATATTTTTCTTCTATCACAATGACAGATTAGTGTCTGGCACCAATATATAGATGTTCATGCCTGAATATAAAATGCCAGCTGCATACTAACAGCCATGGTTACCTGTACCATCATTCCTCTACAGATATGTAATTCACTTCTTGAAAGAAATGCTATTACAATGCAACTAAATGTAACACAGTTCCTCAGTAGGTATCACTGTGGTGAGAATAGCCCATCACAGTGAGACTGTAAAAATTTGCTTTACACAAGCCAGTCTCTGCTTGTTCACTGTCAGAGACAATACATTTGCATCATCACTTACGTTGTTTTCCTTATCTGGCATGATAGTTACAATCTATATTTCTCAGCTCTGTGCCCCAGGGAATAAATCTATCAAGTACAAGGAAAGCAAATATGCTAATAAAAATGCAGTGCCAACCCATCTCATGAACAGAACCAGAGTCACCTTTGATTTCCAATGTCTTCACAGCTCTATTCAAGACAGATGGTAAATTACTACTTTAAAACACCAAAAGCCAGCATGAGAAAACCGCTTATTTTATGAACAACTGGTACCTAACACACAGAGCCTAGCCTGAGTAAGAACACTGATTATAACTAGTACACAGTTTTGCATCTAGAACTCAAATCAAAGACTACTGAGAAACTTTATTACTATGGCAAAGCATACCGTTCCTTTGAATGATGAATTACAAAAACAAAAACTGAAAAAGGCAATTAAATCTACTTAATTTCCACTTCCTACAAAACTACACCAGATCTAAAAAGTTAAGGCTCATTTAAAGCAAATGGAGTGGATCATTAACAGCTTATTGAAGATGTCAATCAACTGGAGATGTGGGAAGAATTTAAACACATGTAAGTACTGACAGTCCTCATGCCTGATGTTTTCTTGTTCTACTAAGGGGAAAATTTCAGCCTTGCACCCCTCTTGGAACCAGAAATTCTTTCCAATGTAGATTTCTATTTAGAATTATTTCATAAAGTATCTCCTCTCATAATAGAGATGTTAAGAAACCTCACGATGTAGAAGTGGACTGTCTACCTTCTTTATCTAGATTAATTAAATAAAAATATATATTTTTTTTAATTTCCTATTAGCACCTTGGGATATTTAACACATTTAACTAGGTGCATTGTATCTGCACTTATATTACATTTGCAAAATCTAACTGCTATAGGTGTTGTAAACTTTAGAATACTTTTAAGTTTGTTCTTCTATAGTATAAATTCTCACTTCTCCAGTATAAAATGGGAGAGTATGAAGTCATTACTCTAAACAGAAGTAAAACTGAACAGAAATCTGCACCATTTGCTCAGTCCAGAATGATGAAAATACACATTTTCTTGGGTAGTTACTAGTAAAATGGGACTTGTAATCTGATTAGGTCTGTAATACAAATATAAAATAATAATAAATTAATAATAGTGGAACTTTTAAACTCTTATTTGTAAATATATATTTATAATTAAGATGTCTCTTTCAAAATATGATGTAATAGGAAAGCATTCAGTTCAACAGTTTGATGTCTCATACCTTACCCAATGGTAGTTTCCATCTTGCTGTAATTCTGGTTTGGTAATTTGAATATCTAACCTACTGTTTAGACGTTAAGACCTATAATTTTTGCATACTCAGAATGGATATTCATTCATGCTGCATGCAAAACAAGTACCTTACATCAAAAGATTAAAATAAAATAAAATCTAAAAAAATAAAATAAAAATTAAAAGAAACACAACAAAATTGCAGGAACAGATAATGTAATAGTTTGAGACTACCATGCAACATCTTGCCTATATGTAGCAGGAACTCTTTTTCAAAACATGTAATTTTTTTAGAAGATGAAAAAAAGTCCTCTTTTATTTTTTTACTGTTGCAGCATCTGTGAAAACGTATATAAAAAATTCTGTGCTAGGATGTGTATATTTTCAGAAAACTGTATAAACTGCAACAGGCTAAAGTAACTGTCCATTTCTTTATTTGGTCAAAAATAAGATTTTTACCCAGAGGTGTGAAAAAAACTGGCAGTTTTCATATTTTTGTTTTGTTTTAAGCAAAGTCGCAGTGTTGATTCCTGACCTTTCAGGCTAGGAAACATCATAAGGGAAGACCCGTTTCTGACAGAAACAAACTCCTTTCTTTAGACTGTGGTTCTATGATATACAAAGCTAAACTAGATTAGTTCTGCCTGGAATCCACTCTGGATGTGTTTCTACCCTGTTTTAATGTTATGGTGAGTTGGTTCAAGTGGCTAAAAGAGCGGAAAATAAAAGCAAACTGTTTTCAGCCAGTTCACCTTCCTGAACTCACTTGCTGCAGGACCATGTGAGCCCTTTCTTCTTGAAAACCCCCAGCTGGAGAAAGAGGAACATATCATATTGATGGAACTAGGAGTATTTAACTAATTTAGACCAGTTAAAACTGTGAAACTGCCTTCAAAGAAAGTAACTTTCTAGCATTGGAGAGACTATGAGATCTTCAGGATCTCATGGATCAGTTGTCATGGACAGTCGCTTGCATTTTTCTCCTTCTCTTTAACGTTAAAGTTTTCCTTCTCATTTAAAACATATTAATGCAGTCCTAGGAATTGTCCTTCCTAGGTTCCAGCTTCTTGCACTGCCAAAGAAAGCTGTTCACAGAAGACATTTCTAGGATGCGAATTCTTCACAGAGGGAACATGAGTCTCCCCATGCAACCTGGTACCACAAGTTATATGCTTGCCACGTGCATTACAAAGCGTAAGTATAGCTGCTATGAGCACAAACTGACAGATCCTAGCCTTACATCTGCTTCTGAAGTAATGTCATCACAAGTGTGTCACAAAATCTAAAGGGTAAAAATTAACTGATTCAAGGTCAGCCAACTGAAGAAGGATGTGATGCTGGGAAGAAATAGAACATTCTGAATATCTATATGCTAGGAATATCTTCTGTTTCCTTAAATTATATACTGTATGTTTACTCAGGTAGTACAAAGTCTCAAGATCTCATTAGACATACGGAGAAAGGAACAGAAATTCCTCATTTCTACCTCAAAAAATATTGTGTTTTTGTAAGTTAGATTTGATAGCAACCATTAATGCAATAATCTCTTCCTGTTCATACTGGTGTAATTAGCATTATGTAGAAATCGGAGTTGAGGACACGTGCATAATGTGCACAGAGCAAGAAAATTAGTTGTTTAAAACAACAAACTACCACAACATATCATACCAACAATTCATATTTTCCACTGGTTCTCAATTTACTTTCAATGCCAGTTCAAGAACCTGGCCATAATATTTAAGGCTTTGCTGAGCAGGATGCGTCTGAGAATAATTCTCTGTTCACTGCACAGTGAGACAGCTGTGTCCCTCTAGGCCACTCTCATGAGTGTGAAGCTCTCAAGACTAGAAATAAAATGTTCTCAGTTGATGGCTGTCATTTGATGGAAAAGACACATCACAAGAAATAAACAGGGGCTCCAGTCAGATTCTCCTAAACTGAGAAAGTAATCAAAGCCAAGAATAATAATGAAAGTAAGCAAAACCAGAAGCTAAACAGTAGTAAATAAAAACTGCCACATCTGTCAACTAAGGGTTGGAAAGCCAAGCCTGTCACTAACACCTCCATGGCTACATCAAACTTGTGTGGTGTGGATCGACTGGGATGTACATATTGCCTCCAGTCCGCTATCCACATACTTATCTCCCATTCTTCTAATGGAAACCAGGGTGTAGAGATAAAAACTAATTCAACAGACATGTGGGGTCCCGTCCTGGGTTTTGCCCCCATAAGCAGCTGAGCACAGGCAGGTCTCACAGTTTGGTCATGTCAATATCTAAATAGTAGAGGTTGTTGGTTCTCACAAGCTGTGGTAAGAGGCACCTGGAAATGTGATTAACGGGTAAGATCTGAATTTTATGTACTTTAGCATACTGTACTTAACAAAGTGAATGTGCTCTATTTTCTTTGTCTTTTCACTAGAAATATGACATAACATTTTTTACATCCTCACGTTTTACAAGGAAATGGGAGTAATTTTTTTCACTTCATATAACACTACTGTCAATTTTTATTTACTATTTGCCCAAATGCACTCTCCTTGTACACTATTCCTACAAAATAGCTGGAAGAGCTACTTTGAAATCAAAACCAGGTCTGATGGATAGAACAAATGGCAGGATATGCTTGAAGAGTTACACGGCTGGCAGTCACCACTGAGAATAAAGCATATAATGATAATTCTCAGCATGCATCAGGGTGAAATTCAAGCTCAGCTGAACAGAATTGCAGGTATCCTTGTCTACCTTTGAGCTGTTCAACCTGACAGTGCAGCATACCATAGCTTTACATTCAGGTCTGTTTTGTTCTTTTCAGTAAGGAAATCCTGAATACAAGATTGATGACATAGCTCATTTGAATCAGCAAGCAAGCTATTAACAGGACATGACTGGGTCAAATATTCCACAAGTTTCAGGTTTTATTTTAACCTCCTTTTAAAATGGAAATGGAAAGAAGTTTGCTTTTCCTAAGGTTCCAGATGAAGGAATTTAAAATAAATATATATTGTAGTTGAATCAGAATCTAAGAAAAAAATGCAAAACCTCTCAGACAAACTGAGAAACTCCTTTTCTAAGAAGATGTGAGCAAGACTCTGTGGAGCTCAAAATGTTGATTCCTTCTCTATGGATTCTTTGGCTGGATCACATTAGGAAATGTGCCAAGTGTCACAGCAGGAAACTGTCTATACCATGAAACTACTCCAACTATTAAAGTCCATGCAGCTGGAATGATACCGGGCATGCCTTTGGCCTGGGCCACCTACCATTCTGACAGGCTGTTTCAGATATGATTCAGAAGTCAGTGTAGGAATCATGGCTGTGTGATCCCTCTGCTTAGCATAATGCTCTTCCCAGATTTTACCTTGGACCTTCATAAAAATTCTGTACGTAAAAGAGCCTCAGTAATTACAAAAGCAGGTGACTTCTCTATCCTGCAGGGTAAAATAGTCTACAAGGATGTCTGTAGCAGACCATGGAGCTTGGTTTTGGGGTCAGAGAAATCCTTGCTGTCAGAGTCCTTATGGTTTATTTGCACGAAATAGGGCTTTGAAGGTGTTACCTGGCAGATTCTGAGCAACAGTGAATAAAGATGGATTACCAATACATTTCTTTTATTTCTTCTGCCTCTCCCCTTACCAGACCCAGCCATGAAGCTGCAGCACACCCCATAAAGCTATGGCAGCTCATTTAGGAGCCACAGTAACCCAAACAGATCCCACAACAGTCCATAAAGCAGGAGTGGACATCAGGCAGACAACCAGCCTAAGGTGTCTCTTTGATGAAAGACCTCCACAGGTACCAGTGAACACCAGGGAATGTAAGATCATACACAATTCTGTCTGAGGTTACACTGAAACAGTCTGGAAAATGAATCCTTATCAAATAAACAGGAGAATTTAAAGATTAATTGTTCAATCTCATGAAAGTATTATGTGGATATTTTTATAGTCTTATTGTTATATTCTTATTCTTTGCCTCATTTTTATTCTTATTCCTATTCAGAACTAACATGCTCCTGATTCACTTTGCTCTCATTTACTTTGGAACTGATTTAAGCTCAGCCAAAGTAACTGTATTTTAAGTCCAAATAAAGATATCTATACAGAGATTTAAAGTGATTTGACTAATCTACCTGTAAAATTAATTTGGACAAATTTTCACAGCTGCTCCAATGCAGAAAAAAGACAATAAGAATATTAAGACTTGTGCCAGAATGAGAAAAACAGTAATAATGGATGTTTCCATTCCTGAGTGGAATTCTGCCATGGTAACTTGTGAAAGATCTCTACAAGTATTTTTCTAAGGATGAGGAAAGTCAAAATGACAACAGGAGAAGCAACAATCTAAAATAACCATTTGGCAAATTGTGTAACAAAGGAACAATAAAATTATATTAAAATATTGTCTTTGATATGCATTATTACTAATATACCACACAAAAATGGACATTGCCATTACGACTTGAAAAATGTTATTTGTCAAAACTCCCAGGAAGTGTGAGGATAAGAATCAGAAGGATCTGAAAATAAGAAATTGGTGGAAGTCATCAGAGACTACCAAAGTAATGTGGAGTTTTTTCCAGTGAAACAAAGCAAAGCATTGCATTTTTGCTTGAATGTTAGTAGCAGGTATAATTATCAAGTTCCTCTTTCATAAAAATTCATTATGAAGAGGTAGACTTGAGTCAATTGAATCACAAGTGAAAGATAAAATTCAAGATGAAAGTAAGACAGATATGGATCTCTCTATAATTGCTTTGGAAGAAATGTGTCCTTTTTTTTTTTATTATTATTTTTTTTTCTTTTCCCCTGTCTTTCTGTTACAGCCTAAGAAAGAATTGAAAATGACATAACAGTTCTGCAACATTTACACATTTCTGAAGAGATTCTGATTGTATTTTCTGAATTTAGACAGAAAAGTTCATATACTTTTTTTGGGTTGAAAATTGACTTAGATAAGAGGAGGGTATATTTTACTTAGTAACCAATAAAATGTTTGTAATTAATGGAACACATCCAAGAAGGGTAGGCATCATGCAAGTCAGCACTGCAGCACTGAAAAAAGGCTGGTGACATTTGAATTGGTTGCATAGAAAAGCATGTAATCTTAGATAAATTGTCAGTGAGAGTGAAGTCACAAACTGTACACTCAAAAAAGAAAAAAAAGGCTAGAGTAAAAGTTTAACATATTTGGAGATGGAATAGCAAAGAAAAAAACTTCAGCAAATAAAATCCCAATTGAACAGGGCACATAAAAATTGGTAACCAGACCAAACACAAATATTTATTTGATTCTGTCTATTAAGTCTAAAAAATAAAAGCTGCAGCAGCTGGTTCTAAGTGAGGGATGTGATGTAACAGATACTTCACAGAGGCAGTAGAAAGAAAATACCCAGCAGAACTCAGTGTAATTCTAATGCCAAGATACAAATTATACAGAAATGATGAAGTACAGTGCACTTAAAGCAACTAGTTGAAGAGTTCACAAGAGGATAAACATTGCTTACTTGATTTACTTTTTAGCATTCAACAGGCCACATTGAAAATGTAATTATCTACATGCTACACTGTGATGCTGGCCATAAAACACTCAAATTCAATGTCTACGTAGAAAAGAACACAGAAAAAAAAAAAAAAAACCAAAAAAAACCCCCAAAACCCCCCACCTACTGTAACATTTAACTTTAAAAAATGGGAACTACATGAACATGACAAAGCTTTTTAAAAGGAAATTGAAAAGGAGAACTAAAAGACTAAATGCTTGCAGATAGCATGGCAGACTGCTTAAAGATGCTATATTAGGAGTTCAAAGTAACTGTATACCACTTACCAAAAACACTTTCAAAGGACAGAAAAATAGCTAGCATGGTGAAACAGCAGAGTAAAGGAGGCCATTAGAAGTAAAAAGATACTCTTCAAAAAGTGGGAATTGTGGGCAAATTAGGAAGAGAAAAATGCATCAAGTCAAACAAATAAAATGTTACAATATTGTAGGGAAGGATGGAAAAGGTTTTGAAGATAATTTGTTCATGACATAGCAAGTCACAAGGAGAATTTTTACAAAAATAATGGAAAAAATGAAAGTCTGCCAGAGGATCAGCGTATCAGTAGGGTTGATTACCGTATAGTACAAAAATTACCGTATAGTACAACACTGAAAAAGATGAGGTCACAAGTACCCACTCCTCAAAAAAAAAAAAAAAAAACCAAAAAAAAAAAAACCAAAACACACCAACCCAAAAACCCAGCTTTGAAAAGAAGGAGCTTAGGGAGATTCTCACAATGCAGGTATTTGGGGAGAGAAATGAGCCATAAAAACTGCCTGCAACTAAATGATTAATAGACTAAATGTTAGAGAAAATGTGTAAAATGACTCCTAACAAATCAGTAGACCATATGGAACCCAAATATGATATTGGAGCATTGTAAGACTATCACTTAAATTAGCTTTGGTACCGAACAAATGTGAGTAGTAAAATCTGAGAGTGATTGTGAAGAGCTGCAGATAGATGTCATGCTATTGAATGACTACAATAAAATGACACATGAGATTCAGTGTCAACAAATGCAGGTAATGTGCATGATGAAAAATAGTAACAACTCTCAATACACAAACTATGGACTCTAAACCAGATCTTTGTATTATTTTGGACAGTTAAGATGTCAGCTCATCAAGAGATCAGTTAGAATAAGAAGCAATCTTGGAAAAGGAACAGACAAAACATTACTCTGATTAAATCCACAGCTGCTGTGTCTAGACTTCTGAATGCAGTTCTGCTCATGCCATGTTCAAAAGAATATAATAGAACTGAAAAGATAAAAAAGGGCAGCAAAGATAATCAAAGTTATGAAAAGGCCGTCATAAGAGAAGAGACTAAATAGACTAAGACTTTTTAGCTTGTTGAAAACACAACAAAGAGAAAATATGAACAGATTTTTGAATTGTGATTGTCAGTGAGAAGACTAATAGGAAACAATTATTTACTATTTCTTCTAAAGCAAGAACTAGGCACTGCCAATGAAATTATCATGTGGCAGGTTTCAAACAACAACACCGTGTCTGTACACACATCTGAATTTTGAAGATGATTGAGCAGAGCTTTATGGATGGCAAGGTCCATAACATAATTACCCAAATCAGTGGAATAAAAATCCACCCAGATTTGATGGAAAAAAGTCTTTCTTCATTTTCTTGCATTCTTTTCTTTAGACCCTTAAGTGCACAGGGGTATAATTGTTCTAAAGTCTTCCTGCAATTGCTGGAGTGACAGGAAATTCCACAAGGTGACTCAGATGTTACATCTAGGTGGGTGATTGAGTTACCTTCAGCTGATACAAGTGAAGGGCATACTTACAGATGCTCTAGACTGCATGACGAGTTGTAGTTTAACTTCCACATGTCAACCCTTACTAGGCAGGGTTGTTTTCATATGTTTTTTTTAATTCCTACAGATTAATATCTTACATACCACAGAAAATGTTTAAATCAGTGTAGTAGCTGCTGAATCAGTGCTTGCACTGCACCTTCCTAGCAATTTTTATTACTCTTGCTTTTATATCCATGCTTCTGAATGTCAGGGAACTATTTTTAAGTAATAGCTTAGTTCAGTTTAATAAAAGTTATTAAAATATCTGCACCAGAAAAATTAAAAGAATGACATTAAGAATTTAGTTTCATAAAAGCAGATGCATACATACCTAACTACATGACTGTTCCAGACAAGATACCTTTTAAAGAAGTAACATTTTACAGTTTACACTAGAATAGTGATACAGAAAAAGCCAGAGGGGACCAGAATTATGAAGTCACATAAAAAATTTCAAATGTCTAACACAAAATTTGACTACCCTTTCAATAGTGTTTTAGTATGATCACTATTATTACTAAATTATTGTTTTAGGCTGAACTTCCTTCCTTTTCAAAATCTGATCTATTATATTGTTTTCAATAACAAACTAATAATACTTCATTCTTACACTTATTAAAATTAAGTTTTCTGATTATATTCTATGAAAATAAATAAAAAGTTAACTTTCAGAAAACCAAGAGTTCTAAAGCCCAAATCAGAAACAATGTTAAGGGACTAAACTACTCATTACTGCCTCTATTGATGTATAATGACATCATGTACAAGACAACACACAGAAAGTTTGATACTACTTTCAGCAATGCACACATTTGCTTTCTCATTCTGTAAACTAGATAAACTTGGAATATTTTGTGAAACGTAAATTTAATTGTGAATAGTAAATCATAAATTACTATAATAGGATCTTAATCCGAATTACATTTCCCATTATTTCTGAAATAGAAATTTATAGTCATTAAAAATTATCTACTTGAGGGTTTCACAAAAATCTTGGGGTTTTAATTTATAAAATGGGTGGGGTTTGATTGTCTGTTTTATAACTGTATGCTCCATCTTTTGTTCCTCTGTAATAGGAGTTAAATATATTTTTTTTCTTTCTAAAAAAGGAAATGTTATCTTGTGGTTATGAAAAAGAAAGTACTTAAATTTCCCAAAGTAAACTGACTACCCTGAGGGGAAAAAAATAAATCCAGAGAAGAACCACTACTTCTTTGTCAGTTAGCAAAGCTGAAGGAGTAAACAGAAAAGCAAAACACAGTCAAAGGTATTTGACTAATGTACAACGCACAAGATTTAGTTTCTGAGATAGCTCTGAGGGGCACTTAAAGAGTTAAATAGTTTTTATTGGGGTTACTCTGAACATGAGAAGGTATGTAACATATTCTTGACAATCCCATTCAATTTGCCAAAAATGCAGTTCAGTGTTTATCTGTGTGATCCTTCTAAGCAAGCAGACTATGTTCACTACTAATAACACTGAACTTGTAAGACCGGATCTATATTGTGAAGTATTGCTGGCAAAGCTATGTCACCTAGAAGTGTGAAAAAAAAATAACAACCCCAGTTCACACAGCTATTTGATAGGAAACTCTGGCAGTCACATAGCTGTGTGAATATATATTTAGTTTAGTTTATCTCTTTCAGGGACACAGTGCAGAAAGGTTAGAACGAGACCTCTCTGTGCCACCACGTGCAATGTCTCCAGCAGCTGGGTCTGGTGATGGAGTTGAGATGAGAGTAGCAGGTGTACTCCTGCAGATAAACTTCACCTTGCCACTAATAATGGCACGTACCACAGTAGGTGTGATACAACAGGATAGATCTGAAGTATCTAAAATAAATATTTACTTAGATTTAATAGGATTGCTACTGTATGTTTATGAAATGCCAGTTGATTCTTAAATGTATTTGCCAGGGATTAACAGCTATTCCAGAATCCACTGCTATTTAATGAACATACAAGAACTGTCTTAGATGTAATAAGAAGTTAGGTTTAATAAGATCAGGAATTACTTCAACTCACCAAATGATAAAAATTTACTGAAGATTAACACCATGTAAGGTACAGATATCTTACATAGAGGTTAATCCTTAAATTAATATGTTTTTATTCATCCCTTTGTATTTAATTAACTTAATTTGTAATAGTTCCAGCGGTCAGATAAATATGTTAACATATTTTGATTTTAAGTAGAGGTCCATGTAATCTAAGACCATCCCTTTCCTTTTCTGCAAGTCATTTCAGTAAAGCATCTCAGCACATAGGACTTTTTAGAAGCCAAAGATTCTAATTTTAAACTTCCAACACACTCTTCTTTATTGTTTCTGGCACCACCAATCTGGCCATAAGAATTCAAAAGAAAAGCCAAATAGATTAATATTTAAGCAAAACATTGAAAGCTATGAACCTTACACGGGCACCCAACTTTCTGAGGGAAGTAACAGTTCCCAAGTGCAAATACATGGAAGAAGGAACAATGGCTGTTCAAACAGAAATCGTATTTCTCACATGAAAGAGAGCTTCACCACCTCCATGTCATGACTCTGACAAAATGGGAAAGATTTGCTGAATAAACTAATGCTGATGCCTCCAGAATAAACTCAGGCTGGAACCATTAACACCTATAACATGAATAAGAGAACCAGAAGCCAAAACATTGGGATAAACAATGGCCAGTGTGCAAAAAGCTGCATAATCACAGAACCACAATTATCTTTCATAACTTTAGATATCTACAATTGTTCAACTACATCTGAGTTAGTTATCTTTTACTGGCAGTAGAAATGAATGAGCATTTGAGGGCATACTTTGTCTAAAACAGGCCAAATGAATCATGCTCCAGAAGTACCTGTTGCTTTCTTCATTAATTCTGAAATGCTTGTCAACTAATTTAAGAGTCAGGGTAACTAGCTCAGAGGTAGGTAAGATGGTAGGTGAAACGGTAGGCACAAGGTTCCTTGTGACTGTTCTTTCCTTCAACAGGACTGAAAATGTAGAGGTGTGGGATGTTAAGCTTTCTTTTTCTTTTCTTAACTAACAAAAACTTGAGGTCTAGGTTTTCCAGTTTCCTTGTACTTATAGAAGACTAAATATCTACGAGAAAATCTGAGCCTTAGTTTTGAATCTATTTTGGAAAGGTAAAAATCACTCTAAATGAAGATGCCAGTAGCTTGTATTTCCTAGGTTTCATTAAGATTGTGAAGAGTATTTTTAGCTGTCTTGAACTTAATGTTTTTTTTTAATAAGTTGCGTTTTCCAGAGTACTGTGTTCGCATATCTTGCCAGTAAAATGAACAAAGGCACTGAATCCCTATATAAATCTATCATCATCATCTACATTTTGAGAAAGTACTTTATTTATTTCTGTCCTGCCACAAAAGCTTATGCAAAAGAATGAAGTTATTTGACACAGTTTTAAAAATAAAAACTTATGTTTTGTAATTTTATAACAATAAATAAATATTATACTCTTGGTTCAAAAAGTGTAAGGTGGTACAACTCTGCTGACTCTGATGAGTCTCCACTGCAAAACCACAAGCACCTGTCTGAAACGGAATATATTCCGATTTTGGATTATTTAATTGCAGCCAAGAAAAATACAAAATTTGATCACTTCTGGAAGAGAATGGAATTCAACAAAACCATGTCAACTCTAACAGTAGGGCAGTTTCTCGTTTCTTAAGAAATATGAGTTTGCTTTGATTACTTGCTTTTTTTCTCCTCTGTGTTATCTTCACACACCTTAAACTTCTAAGTTGTTCCTTTTTTCCCCCTTCCTTCTTCCTGTAACTCATTCTCTCTCTGGCTATTTTTCTGCATATCAGAAAAAGAATCAATCAAGTTTACAATATGGTAGTTATCCTTCAAATGTGCTTGTATCAAGTTTAAATATAAGAGTCTTATTTTTAATAAACAATGAACAACATACTGTTGTCAAGTATACCTGTGAAAAGCTGCAGAAATGCAATAAATTTACAATGATAGGTAATTCAACTGACATCTGAATCTATCTGAATGTAACGAAAATATGGATAATATTAATAGTTCCATATAAAGTAGAGGTATCGATAAGCAAAATTCACAACTTTTATAACTATATATCAATAGCTAGTCTTAAACATCTTGGGGTTTTTTATTTTCACAAGAAATATCATGAAACCAGAAAATATTGAGATAAGGTTTATTTTGGCAGTCCAAACTATTTAAATTCTGCTCTTATCCTGAAATAACCATACAGTGATATCTGAGATTGTCTTCACTACATCCTTCAAAGTATTCGATACTTCTGCTCAAAATTTACATTTTTATTATTGGTTTTTTATTATTTGAAAATTTTAATAAATGCTAAATATAAGTGTCCTGAGTTAATACAATAGTGCTTGCTTTGCTCGCTTTACGGTTGCAAGCTGTAATATATTTTGCCATACATTACTAAGTGAACTTTCCAATGTAATTAGATTTTGAGAATGTCCTTATTTGTTTATTACAAGCCTGAATGTCAAAGAAAATATATTTTATGCTATTATATATTTTGAGTGACTTAAGGATATGCAGTATCACCTTTACATGGTCGTTTTTATTTTAATTTTTATGGTTCAATTCAGTAGTGTACTCTGGCTACTCTACGGTACTCTTGAAAAGCAAAAAGCAGCCACAGCACACTGGCAAGTTAAACTGAATTTAAAACTTTCCTCACAGCAGTGCCTGTAGTGTTCAGTGTAGTTTTCTTTCTCCCTCTCTCTCTACTCCATTCAGTTCCCCTCAAAAATACCTGCCTTTTCTATTCACCCAGTTATTCCTACCTGGGTACCAGCCACATGTTGTTGGGTCATAAAACTCCGAATTGAGAAAAGAGAGAAAAGAACATGGTACCTGACATAACTCAGGGTCACATCTAACTTTCTGTCTTTTATAATGTAGACATAAAACTTACAAATATTTTAGTGAAACTGTTCTAATTCGCCTTTCTTGCCTATGGGCAAATACTAAGTCTATAAGAGAAATCAGGCCAAGAATTTGACAGAAATTGATTTAATATACTATTCTGCAGTTTTTTCGTAGAAAATAATACTGCTCCTTTTAAGGAGTATCCACCCACAAATGACACATTGTTAGGGCTGCATAATATGTTTTCCCGCATTACATGTGCAAATTTTCTACTGTAAGTAAAATATTCCTGTAAAAGAGAAATGAAGCTGATACTTTCTGAAATGATTATAAAATGTGCAGTACGAATTTTACACACCTCAGGGGGAATAAAAAAATAAAAAAACAAAAAAAAATTATTCTTTAAATTAGTCATTTTAGATAAACATATAGGCCTACATTGTCTTTATGTGAACTCTGATTACAACAAAATACCATAGGGATAAGGGGCAGAATCATCACTTTAAATCACGCTCGTAAAGTAGAAAAGAAATACCATATGTTAAAACTAATTGCACACATGAAGTGTAGGAATATTCATATTCTGCAGTGAACACATATCCGATACACACTTCCCCAGGCCACACAGGTTACAGATGTGTTTCAAAAGCCTCTTCACAGAAAACAGACACAACCCCACTTCTGTGGTTCTGTTGCTCTTAGTCTATATGTTTGTCTCAGAGTTTGGAAGGTTGTTTGGGTTGTGCAACTCCCTAGAGATCTTGTCAATGTGCAAGTTAAATTGCACTTTTTATGTAGGAGCTTCATTCATTTGTTCAAGCAAAAATTGGGTCAGATGATAGTAAAATTTTGTATGAAGAATTTCATTCAAAACTCTGAGAAACAGTTGATAGGCTACCCTCTAAAAATCCAAGGTGCACAACCCTGTAATATTTAAGCAGACGCTGCAATTATATTGTTATATACATGTATGTCTATATGTACAGTACATTATTAATTAGATATTAAAAACCTAATTTTTTAAATACTATTTTTCAACTGTATATTATATTTTAGATTGTCAGGTTTTGTCTCAGAAGAATTATACTTTCCCAAAACAAGCTTTATGATGAAAATAATGTTCTATGTAAACAAATTTGTGAATTGCTTTAATATCTGCAGTTTTAAAACAAGCATAAAATGTTTTAAAGCTTTAAATTTTCCATACTGTTAAAATAGAGGTTTATATAGCTTACAAAATCAAATTTTCAGGGACATCAGTTAATGATGTCTTATTTCTGCATTTATGCATATGCATGTGTACCTATATAAACAAACACATATTACATGCATAGTATTAATAATATTAAAAGAAGTAATGAAAGATGAAGGATTTTTGACATGTAGACACCTGAACATCCCCATTTTATAAGAGACTGTTTATGTGTAAAAAGCTGGAAGAATATGGTCCTAAATTTTAAAAATACCTTTACTTGTCTTAAATAAAGGGTTTTTTTTTCTGTGCCACAGCATGACTTGGTTATACTGGGCATATGCTCCTCTCCATTTCATGCTGCAGAGGGGAGCAGATGGAATTAAATATAGCTTGGCATGCAGCACAGGGGCAGCCATGGAGCAGTATATTTTAGTATCACACAGGCATTACCAGCTCCATATACATTAGAGATGAAACACAAAAAAGGGCATGTCACCTTCAGGAAAGGGTAGTAGTCAGGGAACATCTGTTATACATGCGGTGTTCCCTGTAGAAAGAACTGAAACATGATGAAATATGCATCAAAAGTTCCCTATGCACTGAGGTACATTAAGTCCCTTTCAAACCATATGAAGCCCACTTGGGGAAGGGAGGTTATTTGAGAGCAGCAGCTGGAATAGGAGAAAGCAGCAGCAGGGAATGGAAACCAGCTGTTCTGCCATTCTGGAAATTGGGATGGGCAGTAGGTGCACAGAGGCTGATACACGGCATGTGTACATGACGTACAGAGAGCAGATAAAGTTTCACTGAGCAGCAATTAGTTAATCGTGCTGCAGCTCTGCCACTGAGCAAAGTCCATGTTAAATGCTAAGTATTATTATATCGTATCAGGAATTCTTGTTATGAAGCTCTACATAAGTCATGTTCCTTGTGATTCTCTAACATGGTGAGCTCTTCCCATAGAAGATGTTCACAGAGAAAAGGCGGCAGAACAGGTCAGTATAAATGTTCCCTTTCACTGTGTTTTACTCGGGACTAGATGGTATATCGCATTCTCACATTTAATTATGGCATCATAAAAATCAGAGCTAGAGTGGATCTGCTGGCCCTGGGTAGGTTAAAGTATATCTAGTTTATCACTGACAAATGTGTACTTAACCTGTTTTAAAAACTGCCAGGGAGGGGTATTCTTTAACTTACATGGGTACCCTGCTTCAGTGTCTAGCTATCTTTATAGCAAAGCTGGCCCTCATATGTAACCTAAATAGCTCTCCCAGCAAATTAAACATAAAGAAAATAAAAACCAGTCACCAACCTATTTATAACAACTTTATATACACAAAGACTTTTATTATGTTTCACCCCAGTCTTTGTTCATTTAAACAAATTCTAAACAAACACTTCTTTCAAACTTCACCCACAGGCCATTATTTTGTAAAGTTCTGTTTTCTGCTGTTACTCTCCCTCTTTGTTGATCTTGAATTTGTCCAGATCTTCCTTAAAAATATGTCTACAAACTGGGTACAGTGGCTCTGTCACTAGAGTGTGCTGCAACTTTGGCCCAAATTAAATTATACTGCTTTTCTCCCTCTGGAAACCAGGGCATAGGAGAAAACTAGTATGTACACAGGAAAAGGGCCAGGAAAAGGACAGACTGGATTACTGTATACAGAAATTAGGAGATACTCTTTGTTCCAGCAAAACAAAATACAATTAGTATTATTCCAACTGAAGAAATAATGAATGGAATAATTAACTCCCATCTCTTATTTAAGACACTCATGTTTTGTCTTCCCCATCCAGACATAAAGCTATTGATAACTTACAATCCAAGTTCAGGTTTCCAACTAATATACTTTACAGTAATTCCATCTGCAGAATTTTTATTTTTTTTTTTTTTGGTACAAGAATGTAGCTGGAATATGCAATGGGCTTGTGTTAAAACTTGACTACTACTGCTGTTTAGCATATCTGTATTTTCCACTGACTCAATAAGAGGAGTTACAATCATACAATGATGATTTAAAACGAGAAAGAGATGAGAACATGTATTCATTTTAATTGTTTCATTTATATAGCTGAATAAACACACACACTCATATATATATATATATATATATATATATGTTTTTAAATCTATAAAACCATGCAAGCTTAATTAAAAGAAAACTGTAAATACACCATACAAGGATGTTTTCAGACACATATTAAGAGACAGGAATAGACTTTCTAGACCTGTTACAATAGTTTCCATGATATTAAGTATCCATCTAATATATGAATATATGCTCTAAAATTTTAATTTTAAAAAGTAAGCAGTCAGAGAACATCCATTTACCACCAAGGGAAATGTATAAAGCCTGAAACAATGAAAACTATCCATTTTCTGCTTTCCTTGTTTCAAAAGTTGTTGATCCTTCTATGCCCTCATTTTTCTTTCAATTTATAAAAAGAATCTGAAAAGAAGTAATGTTAGCTGAAGATAATGATTTTGACATAGAAGGGCTTCATCTTACTTAGAACTGCAAATCCTTCTCTTGCTCTTCTAGTGGGAATAAAACAAAAAGCTAACATGGATCCTAAGCTTTCCAAGAACAAACTGCAGTACAATGACTGTGCTCAGACTTGAGAAAGGCAGTGTCAAAACAGAGAGTACAGAAAAGAAGTAACAAGATTTACACTTGTGACACGGAAGGGATATTCTGCTGTGTTGCCTCTAAAGTAAAGCATGAAGAAATAAGCACCAACAGCTACAGCACCCAAACATTACAATTTGCACTCACATCTCAGATACGAGCCTTAAGGTAACAGACTTGTGATCCTGAAGTGCATGTTATGCATTAATTTGCAAATAGATAATTAAAGAGAATTCTTTGGAAATTTTATTATTACATTTATTGGCACAGTCTAGAACTTTTAAGGTGTTGGTAATAATCTAAATTGATTCAATGGTGAAACTTCCAATTGAAGCAAAATACAGGGCAAAATATAGATAATTTTCAAGCACTGAATTAATTTGTAATTATAAAATAAGTAGAAATAATGGGGGGAAGAAATGAAATTACCTGAAAAATGTAGCATAACATACCAAATGGTGCATAGATGAAGCTGTGCTGAATGGCTGTAATCCCTTTCTTTGTTTCCCAGTGACATGTTTTGTGTGTGTACAGATGCAGAAAGTTCTTTCTGCATGTTTTGAAAGTCAGTTATAGAAATTTCCCCCCCTAATTTGTGGCTAAATACATTAATTAAATGTGGGATATGCTATTCACAAAACTTCACTGCTACCAGATACATGATGATAATAATCTGCCAGATGCTGAAACATGCACCTGATTAAAAACCTGGTTTGGCAGAACTCAGCTCCAGTTGAAAAGCAGGATAATAGGCAGTAACACGCGGCAATAATAGGCTGAAATACTCTGATGCAAAGTGTATTCACTGTCACTTCAGCTGCCAGAATGTTTGCACTGCTTTTCTATTTTGTATCAATGAAGGCAGATAAGTAAGCAGTCTAGGCATTAAACTAATCCATCCCTTCTCCATTAGGATGCCACTTCACTTCCTTTTCTGACTTCTTTAAGGACAAACACCTGCTTCCTCAAACTTCTCCTTCCTCACCTGGATAGCCTCGCTTGAAATCCAAGGCTGCTCATGTACTTATAAGAAGAGCACGCTACAGATGGAAACTATGGCTGGCAACACTCCCATCTCTAATGAGGAAGCACCAAACAAACTGGACTCTGAAGCACACCTGACTATCGTTCAACCTGACGTCATACAGTGTCACCTGCAAATCTAGGCTCAGTATTGAAATAACTGATATGTGAAGCGTGAATCTAAATTGACTGTTAGACTAATAGATGATATAAAAATAAAGCCAGAAAGATATTCAACATAACTGCAACAGAGGGAAAAAGAAATATTTAATACTCTGGGTAGATACAAGTTGGTAGATACAAGAGATTTGTCTTTATTTTGCCCAAATCCATCATATAATTTGCTCAATACATAATACAGCGACAGATATGTCATAGATTACTAGGTATTAACATGAGAAAGGTTATGACAATCATCTGTACAGCAAAGGCAACTGACCTGTATTTCTCTCTCTAGTTCATTAGTTTAGGTTCAAAGGGAGATTATTCTGATCTCTCAAAAAAAGGGTATTACAGAACATTTGCATAGTCTAGCTCAGCCTAGGTAAGGAAGCCTTGCAAAAGTGTTACCCAGATCATCTTTAAATGAGTGTTTGAGATCAAGGCACATAGA
Organism: Athene cunicularia; assembly: GCF_003259725.1. Taxonomy (NCBI): domain Eukaryota; kingdom Metazoa; phylum Chordata; class Aves; order Strigiformes; family Strigidae; genus Athene; species Athene cunicularia. Next base: position 34,807,200 of record NW_020799091.1, on the reverse strand, counting down.
ACATTTGAAACATTTATGAGTACTCCTCTGACTAAAAGTGAAATACATTAATTTAGAAGTTTAACACCAATAGAAGTTTCAGTATTACCATTCAACACGGACTTCATAAAAGGATGAGACCAATAATAATGCTGCTAATTCTCTTAAATTTAGAAGTACTGTTTCACTAAACAAGGTACTCAAAGCAGAAAAGTAGGAAGGAACTGCTGACAATGACTTAAATGCCATAATGAATAACACATTGGCGTGGACATTGAATGAATATAAATATGGCCTTATTCTTCATAAAAGTCTGCAATTCCACATATATTTTTAGTCTTAAATTAAAAATCCCAGTATTAGAATGAGGCCAAAATCAAGTATCTCCAGGGTGTTAACAAATCTGGTCAATTAGAAGCAGTTACAGAATAGATAAGTTCATTTTTGACCTATGCTAGTCATCATCTAGGATCACACATGTGCTTGCATAAATCACAGAAGCCAGAAAAAGGAGAAAAATATGTGGCTAAAACCAAATGAAAGGGGGAAATAAATTTCATTTTGTGTGGGCTTCACCTAAGCACTTCCAGAATTTACAGTTATAGAAACAGAATGGAATCATAGAATCATTTACGTTGGAAAAGACCTTTAAGATCACTGAGTTCACCATAAACCTAACATGGCTAAGTCCACCACTAAACCATGTCCCTAAGCACCACATCTACACGTCTTTTAAATACCTCCAGGGATGGTGACTCCACCGCTTCCCTGGGCAGCCTGTTCCAGTGCTTAACAGCAGTTTTGGTAAAGAGATTTTCCCTAATATCCAGTCTAAACCTTCCCTGGTAGGTATAACTTGAAGCCATTTCTTCTTGTCCTATTGCTTGTTACTTAGGAGAAGAGAACACCCACCTCGCTACAACCTCCTTTCAATTAGTTGTAGAGACTACTATTAAGTCATACTAAGAAAATGAAAGGGACTCTTACCTGGATAAGAGACATAAGTGAAGAATGGGTATTGCATGCAAGTCCTTATCTACAACAGCAAGTTAGCATCTTACCTGACCATGTTAGAGGTAAGCGACTTGGAAGAGACAAAAGTACTGGATATAAGAACCCTTAGGTGGCATCAGAACAAGTAGTGCAGTCTGACAGCTATTGACATTCTGGACATAGAGAGAATGTGATAGGAGATATTCTGTCCAGGGGGACAAAAAAACCCAAAAAACTGTGGGAGGAAGCAGTGTTGAAGAAAGTATTTCACAGGTCATGCCAGCTCTGGGGGGACTCCCAGCCTCCATCAGTTTCTCAGTGGAGGCCATCACCAACTCGGAGAACTTTGAAAAGAAATATTTCTCCACAAACTTCTTTTCCACTATCTCATTAAGCTGATGTACTCATAAAATAAGCCATCATCCCCAATGACATGGAAAGCATTGGTGATGATGTCAGACAGCAGAAATTTGCTTGATGAACTTTCTGCACTTATCAGTCTAGACTGATTCTCACTCAGTTAAACAGAATGGATTTTAATTATCTTACAGACTCAAGCAAGATTAAGCCAAGAAAATCAATGAATAGTTCAGAAAAAATCTTGGTTAAAAATTCTGATAATTTCTGCTCTGCTGCAGATGGATAATGCAGAATACTCGATTTCAGGGATCATTCTTGTTTAAAAATTGAGAATATAAGCGTACAAGTTACTACAAACCTCTTCTGTGAATGTGTTCAGTGGACTCAGTGGACAAACTCAAGAATTAACAGTATTCATCAAGATTCTATAGAACTGATACAGTTTTTATTCCTAAATGATGCATGCAGTACTGCATCAGCTGTGATGAAAATGTATTTTTGTTGTGAAGATGAAGAAAGAAGTATTGTATTTTTAAGTTATATCAAATCTCTCTTTTTTTTTTTTTTTTTTTTTTTTTTTTTTTTTTCCTGAAGATACATTACAGTCATTTTATACAGAGAAGCCTGGTGAATAACAGAGGTCCTAGAGGACCTAGAGGACTCTTCAACACTAAAGAGTCTCTTTCTACCCTTCCTCCAAGGAGGTGACTCCATTTTCTGTTTATTCTCAGGATCTGTGCTACTGTTAAGGAGGCAACAGCATGTGCAGAAATACCCCCTTTATGGCATGCAGGTGTGAACAGCAAGCAAACGTGTTGAAAGAAAGATGTAATGCACAGTGATAAAGCAAAAAGTCAACAATAAAGGTACTAAATCTGGAGATAATTCATCCCTTGGATATTTTTGACAGTGACATGAAAATACAGATTTATGTTAAAGCAAAGAAACACAGCAAAAAAACAGAAGAAAAAGGGAGGGAAAATTCCTGGGAAAATCTATCAAAGACAATGATTTATGTGTAACTAAAGAAAAGTTCATAACTCTATACTGGTTTACTGATTATAAGGTAAATATATCTGGGATTCTTTATGAAAGGTATAAAATATACATCTTGCTGTTGTACTGCTTCCTTGTAGATATCATTTATGGTTTATGATATCATATTCAGCTTTGGATACCTTTTCAAGAAATACAGATTATAGCCGTTATGCTTAAACCATATAAAACAAAAAGATTATTCTGTTATTTAAATATAAAATGTGAATAATATATGCTACTTCAGGTGGAATAAACAGGAAACTTGACAGATGTATTCAAACTTAATAATTCTAAGTCTTCCAAGTAGGGTGATCTCAAAGTGTTCAAACTAGTGATGGGGTTTAAAGTCTTAGAAACAGCAGTGAAAAAAAAGAGAGGTAAACAAAACAAATTTATCTAAAACCTTCCACTGAAAGAGTAGCAGGCATATGGAGCAAGCTGCTTAGTAAGACAGCTGATTCAGATTGCATAGGTAAGTTTAAGAGACAGCTATATATTTTTATGGAGAAAGTGGCTTGGAATTCACAGCAAGAGGATATATGGTTGAGATAACTAAAAAGGGACATGCTTATTTTAGCACAAGATTTCCTGTTGATAACTTTTCTTGGGTTGTTTTTTTTCCCCCTTTCCATTAAAGCCAACTGATGAGTTTTCGTAACAATTATCATAATGATATTTAATTTGCATTATCTTTCCCACTTGTGTGAATGTTTACAATCACCACCAGAAAAAACCTGCTATCCGGAGATTTATTCCTTGAAATCCAATATTTTAATAGTAAACTTACTGAGGCTTTACCATCCACTGTTTTCACTATTTTAATGTAAATCATAAAGTAATCTTGATTGCCTTCCATCCAATGCTGAAATCAGATGATGCCTTGTCTACAACAGTTATTTTTTCATAAAATTTCTTATTTCTGTCTTCCTGATAGAAGCACAGTTCCTGTATTGCCACTGACACCATTTTTGTCTCAGTATGACCATTTGATTTTTAAGCTGTCTAGGCTATAGTTGTTCAAAACTGTAGTTAAACTACTGGTACCACTAGCATTCTTATTACTGACATGGGTAGAATTGGACCCATGACAATAGTGTTTGGAATCATATACAGAGGATGTCAAACTCAAACTTAACTAATTTTAAAATTAGGAATCTCAAGTCAAGATCCTCAATTCACAGTTAATCCTGAGCATTTTTCAAAAATGCCAGAAGATCTAATACTTAGCACTTTTCTAAAAGCAGAAATTAAACTATTTTAAATATCTTTAAACAACAATACTCAAACCTGAAACTTTGCTACAAAATAGCGAATTCCCATCCCTGTGCACAACCCAGGATGATGACAGAACCACAAGTTCTGATACTGCTTCAGGCACTGCTGTAGACAATTGTTTCTAGCAAGCTGTCCATTTACTTTTCCCAGAAAACAATTTTTCTCTAAAGAAAATTAAATCCATTTTCTATCCTAATCACATATATCGTATTTCTCACTCTCCTTCAATTTGACTTGTGACTAGAGAAAGCAATTTTGTTTATCTTCTTTCAAAAGAGAAAAGTTAGTTTGGGCTAAGAGCCCTAATTGTACTAAGCTCAACGACAAACAATCTTTGATTTCAGTGGGAACGCCACATTGCACCACATTTGTTACTGCAACAATTGGTAACCCCATAAGGTGCTTGCTGCAGGTTCAGTTTTCATAATATGCCAATGATTTTATTACAGCACACTTGAGATGGAAGGGTTCGTACAAGTAAACAAGTGGATATCATTTCCATTTGTAATTATATTTAGGAGGGAAAAAAAGGAAAAGAAAAAAAAAAAAGGAAAAAGTAGTCTATCTCTATATCTTCATTCTTTTTTTTTTTTTTTTTTTTTTTTTTTTTTTTTTTTTTTTTTTTTTTTCTCAGTAGGAAAAGTCACACAACACCTGGTGCTGCAGTTCAGTGGCTGACAGTACTTAATATTCACAGTTCAATATAAGTTTAATAATAATGTGAGGAATTCATATGAGCCACTGTAATAAGTTGTTTCTTGATGAATAGGGCCCCTCATCTAGATATAATGACAAGTGCAAACCTCCATATAACTCTTTGCATTACAATGAAAGCAAGCTACAGGAATGGTTGGCTTAATCTCCCTACTGGAGTTTTTATGTTTTGACCATATTGGACTTGATGCTGCTGGACAAACTGCAGTATTATGAACTCTGGCCATACTGTCATTTTCTAAGAACCCACACGTTTTTAATGTGAATAGTAGATAATTTTCCTAATGAAACTTTTAAAATTCTAGAACTCTTTCATAACCATACTTGATAGATAGCAATCCAGAGATTTTGTCTTTTTCTTCCACAAAACTGAGAGAATTAGACACTCAAACAGCTTCTTAAAAAAAAAAAAAAAAAAAAAAAAAAAAAAGTCCAGTACTGCATCTTTATACAGATCAATGTCCAATTATAAGCACAGAGTTGCTGTGGCAAAAGGTCAGGAAAAAAATAATCTTTCTGGCATTTATTACTTGGAAAATAAGGTCATGTATGAGGTCTACCTTCAAATATATACAGAATAAATTATACTGCAGCATTCTAAATGTTCTACACAGCAAAAATTATATTACAATCTCAACATAATCAGAAAAATGAAGTTGAACATGTATTTCCTGATGACTGTACTATAGATCAGACTAGGCTAAGAGGCAAAAAACTTAGGCCAAATTAATCAACAATTAATAAAAACCTTACAATATTTTTCTGCTTAATTATAAATATAGCTTCTTATTAAGACTGACTTATTTAATAATCTTTTAACTGTTTAACACTGAATCATCTTCCCCACAACAAAGTAATATAATAGTAAACATACAAAACATTTAAAAATAAATCAGTGGTGCACTTACTGCTTACAGCCTAGAAGTAAAATACAAACACACACAATTCTGGACTACTCTGATGCTTTTAAGAAAAAAGAAGTGTGCCTTTTGAAAAAAAAAAAACCAAACCCTCATAATTAGATAAAAGACATCTGGAAAAAAATGAATTTGATCAGGATTTGAGGAAATAAACAGGCTTGTTAGTCAGAACAAATGCTTGCAGAGAGCATTGTCATTGTCCTAAGTCATTTTAGATGTTTCACAGGCACTCATCTTTGGTACCTTCACAGGATGTGAATGAAATTATACAAAAACAGATTATACTATTATTTGACACTTCTCACACTCCTATTAATTGTGGAAACAACATTATGAATATGAAAATTCATCCATGAAATGAAAACTTCTTCTGATCTAGTTTTATTCTTGCCTGATATCCTGACCCTGCCTTTTGCTTTTCCTCTTCTCCAAACTACGTGAGTAATGTAAATGACTGGCATTCTTCTATCTGTTGTAGTCATGTCTAGTTTGAATTTCCAAATCATCCTTTGGCAGAAGGACTGTATATAATATATCACAGGCAATGCCAGTGGTGATATTTTAATCATTTTATAAAAGTACTAATTTTTTTTTTCTTTTTTTTTAATCTACTTTGAATACTTGTGGTTTCATTTCATGTTCATTCTGAAAGATACTGAGCGGTTTTTGCTCTGGGCTAGCTACAAGATTTACTGTTTCTTCTGATAGTATTATCAGTGGGCTATTCTATCCTGATAAACTGAAACTGCAATACTAATAGGTTTATAATGATGGCGTAAACTCAACGCTTTTATAAGCATTGGAGGCTTTACTCACCTTGTTCAAGTGGCTGGCTTTTAGTTGAAGTAGTTTTCATCTTGAGTGCCTCCCTAACAGACATGTCACAGCAGGAGCCTTTGTTAGTGTCTTGGTCACTGTCAGCCTGATCACTGTCCCCATGCCCGCTGTCCCTCAAGCTGGCTCTTTCTGGATCCTTGAACGTGGAGCTACTGCAAATGGGGAAGCCGAGAAAGTTATTTAATAGGCCTTACCTTTGAACAAACTGCTGCCTGCTGCCCATGTAATTGGGCTCTGCGGGAAAATTGTCTGTCTGTGAAAGAGAAGGAAAAAAATACGTATAGTTGTAACTGGACAAATCTCCTGCAGAGCAACAAGATTTCCTAGAGGAGAAATGATTAATAATTCAAAAATTCCCTTAATCTTCAGATTTGTACATTTTAATTAAATTGGAAAATGTGGGCATGTAATTATGTGTTCAGAACAATTAAATGATTCCGGTCCACAAATTACCTGCTAAAGTAAACAATGAGGCTCCGATAAGTGGTATTCTCTGTTAGTAACCTGACAGATGACACTGTTTATGTTTTTTCATTAGTTAGATATTAAGACTGATGGTTCTTGAAAATGAGAGAAAAAAAATTACTTTTGCATATTACAAAAGTGAATTATTCAATAATACTATTTTTTAATCATAATTACATCATTTACTGGGATTCTGAAGCCTTTATCGCTGTAATATAATTCCATATATTTCTACGTTACTCTTGAATTTAAAAAAATAAACAAAAAAATCAAGAAAATTTATGGCCGATTAGCTGTAGGGTTTCCTAAATGCTACTGGAAAAGTGCAAATACAAAATTATTTGGGTTTTCTCTCTTTAATTTTCATCAGTATTAATAACTATATCAGAAAAATGAGAACCACGCATGCAAACAGGAACATTAAACGACTGTTGAAGACAATCAGGTTTTAAAAGAAGATACTTTTATTAAGTCTGTCATGAGGATATTTTTAGCAGCATGAGCTTTTAGTAACTGCAGAAACACAAGTATTTACAGCATCCAGACCAACATGGAGTCCTGCCAAAGGGAACTGAATTCCCCTTGTATCATCAGCTGAAGTTCTTTGGGAGAAAGAGAGACTGCATCTTTCACAAAACTCCATATACTGTACATTCACACACGTCACTTCTTCTTGCAGCTGACCTAGTGACAGAGCTTCTACTGTTTTCTGCATCACTTCATATCACACCATTATGCTTTGCAGCAGCTATGAGTTTTACAACAGCATCTAGAATATCAGTATCGGTAACACAAGCAGCGCTCACTTAATGGAGCAGAAGGCCCAAGGTAAGGTTTAATGTTGCACAACAAGTGTTTACACAAGTGACTGGTGTCTTAGATATTTGTTTTTTCCCTGTCACTCCCCACTCCAGTTCTTTTAGCTTTGTTTTGGTTTTATAGGCAGGTGGTAATCAGAAATATTTGAAATACTTCTTGTATGGTTGGACTATTGGAGCTTGGAAAAGATGCATGAATTTGTATCTGAAATTTAACAGTCACTGCTGTTTGCAACACAAAATAGGTGGCCACATGCCACTCTCAAGGTACACGTGAAATAGATGTGCTTATATACCAGAGATATCTTGTGCAATTTACGGAAGGAACAGAAGATAAAGAATTATCTTTTGTCTGGCATGTATGAAGTCAGTTCACACTGTATTTTCTTGTTTCTAGTTAAATCCTTAGGTTCAAAAATTATAACACACAATTTCTAATTTAAGCAGTGGAGTACATAGCATTGTATATGTCATTCCAAAAATAATCTGATGTTTTATCAGTGAATTTTCTTTTATGATAAACTGTATGATGGAATCAGGTTTTACTCATCAGTTTTCAAAATATAGCATATATCACCTATACCTATAAATGATTTTTTATCATATCAAAACTGCACAAAATTTGGAAATCTGGGTGTTTATGTGCAACTAGAGACTTGTTCTTCATTATTAAAAGATGGGTTTATTAAAGTTCTTAAATACTGCCTAAGAAATACAAACAATATGCTATTTTACAGAAGGAGAATTCTGAAGATCTAGGACATCAGACTCTGTGTTGTGTCACTGATTTTCCAAGCCAGCATTTCAGAAGCTAATGATTTCAGCTACAGGTATCCAAACTTTCTGAAATCTGGACACTTCAATTAGGGGGCAGTTTAGTGCTTTGATATTAAAAACACATAAGATCTTGGTTTAAACATATGCAATTAGAAAAAAAAGCTTGTCTTTTAACATGTTTCAAGTTATAAAAACAAACACTGAAAACAGAAAAAAGGAAGAAATGGAGGCATAAAGATAAATATTTCAGCATTCTTATAAGTAATCTCTTAAATGTAGCACATCATATTTTGGAACCAGCCTTAATTCTGCCATTTATTCTTTTGTTGTCACAAATTGTAAACTAGTATCTCTCTTGTGTGCAGCAAATCTACCTCATATATATATATATATATATATATATATACACACAATCATTATGACTCTCACAGAGCCCAGTATTCTCAACCCAAATAAACCTTTACAATTGCAGAAATCATGTCTGTTTTCTAGGTCTAGTATCTCAACTATAGATGCCAAGGAAAACTGACATTATGCTTTTACTTACATAAGATATCTATATCCTTCTAAACACAGCTGCTACTAGAATAAACATTTCCATTTTTTATGTTCTTGTGAGGCAAAATGCCTGCTATAAACTGCCTTTTCAATAATTCTCTGTCATTAGAAAAGTCAGACTTTTGCCCTGAAATTAATTATAACTTCTCCTGAAAGATGCTGCTAAGAATTTATCTATAAGGTGGACCACAGTAAGAGCTGGTCATACTTTTTTGTTTCTACTTTTTCATAGCAAAAAAAGCATTTTTCACACCCTGGGCTAGCCAAGATAGAAAGTTTAAAATAGAAGTTACGATCCCATCTTAGCTGCCACCCTAATAATGGGAGCTGCTTCTGAAAAATTCTGTATTTATGGTAATCATTAATGACATTTAACTCAATAATAATTTGTCCAATTTTCTTCATATTGTTATTTTGCAGCAATACAAACAGTTGGGTGCCGTGTTACAGTGAGTTCATTGCTGCAAAAGAACAAATGTAGATACTTGATAATCATATACAGCCACGGAGCTAAGAGTTGAATTCTTTTTCCTTCTGCTCTAAAATCATTAGACCTTCTTCCATGAACTACGAAAGTCTGATGTTTGTGTTGAGCTGTAACAGAGCATTCTGAGATACAGGCAGCAAAGAGATAATTACTTCATGTATAATAATATCTATACAAAAATTTGGATATTAAACAAACATTTAATTTTAAGGCTAGGTGTTTTAGAGGAATCTCAGGTAAGCATCCACTTCACAACAGATTACAGAGAGATATAAATGTCTAACTCCCTTAAAAAAACTTTTTTTGCTTTTTTAATCCCAGTTGAAGTGAGAGGTCATATACTTAAAATTTTGATACTTCAACATCTATGGAAGTGACATTACATATTTCAGCTCATGCATTAATCATATCTCTTTACACTGAATAGCTGTGACTCTAAGAAATGAGTTCTACTTTAAAAATCTATCAACAGCAAATAAACTATTTGTTCTTCTGTGGGTATACAGCCTTTTCTAGGAAATCAGAACAACTGTGTCTGACTGTTTGCCTCCAGTTTTAAGGTAGGTTTCAGGTCACCTGCAGATAACCATCTAAAAGTTAGTTAGTCACCTGCTCTGAGCTCATCAGCTAAGACTGCTCTATAAGCATTTAGAGACATACAAGATAATTTGTCCCATTTGGGGCATCTAGCTTTAGGTACATACTGCTCCTGGAAATTATTTTCACTAATAAGTAGGGAAATATATATGACCAGGAAGATGCTCAGTGTAATAACTAAAGCTAAGCAAGATGCATCCTATCAGAAGTGAATTATATGGAATTACAATCTCCTGATAGATAACAAAAAATTACTCAAATGTCAGCACTGTTAACCTCCTGAAGAACAAAATAAAACAAGGTCCATCCTGACCCTCCCCCAAGAAAACCCCCAGAAATAATCCATCTCTGAAAGTTACCAGAGTTAAATAACTTGAAGAATCATTTACTGGCCAGTGTTTGCATGAACATGTGGACCATTCTTAAAGTGCTGTTGTCAACTGTCTATAAAAACTTTCATTCTCTTATCTGTATTAGGGCTTGTGTATATAAACTACAGTTGGTGTTAAGTATTGCTCTCATATGGTGAATTTGGAATACTGAATTTTATAAAATCAAAATCAAAACATTCAGAAGTTTGAAAGTCAACTGTTAAGGTTCTATTAATTAATTTTAGAGTGGCTATGATTTCCAAAAGTTTAATCTAGAGAAACAAAGATGAGGAACTATAACCAAGAACAGAGTATGAGAAACAAATTCCTCACAGGATCCATTAACCTCAGATAATTTCATATGAAAAAAAAAAATAAAACAGTTTCAATGAACATGGAAAAAGCATTTCACAATGAATTATGGGGAATATTTTTAGCAATGACCTAATGACCAATGACCTCTTTTTTTTTTTTTTTTTTACATTTTAAAATACATCCTTCCCTAATATGACAATTATTCAATTATTTCTGGGCATAATTTGTCAAGAATGCTTAAATATTGCATTTCTCTCTCTCATCTTCCCATCTCTCTCTCACTTTCTTTGTTGTTTTTTTTCTTTGCAGTAATGTTGACTCTAAGACTTTTTTTTTTTTTTATGAGAGACACCTGTCAAATTGAAAACCTTTTATTTTTCTTGTATTTTATTAAAACAGTATGGAATACATCAAAGATTGCTAAAAATCTTCAGAATGGTGACATAAAAGAGATTTTGATTAAAAATTTAAAAAAGGAAAATAACTAGGAACTTCCAGTCTTTAACAGACAGACTTCTTTGTAGGAATTCTGGAAAGCAGAAGCCTGGTGAAGTCTTCTACCATTGTCTTACTGAATCCCTGAATTCTGATTGATTAATATCATTAATATGATGGTAATTTTATTCCTGACTTTTTTTTTTTTTTTTTT
>NW_020799091.1:34791894-34795997 GCF_003259725.1 Athene cunicularia | reverse complement strand
TTTTCTTTTCTTTTCTTTTCTTTTCTTTTCTTTTCTTTTCTTTTCTTTTCTTTTCTTTTCTTTTCTTTTCTTTTCTTTTCATTCTACAGTGCAATTGTGAGTTCCTGGCATTTTATTTTTAATTTTGAGATATATCTGAAAAGTCTTGCGCAGCAGGAACTCCCAGTGAAGTTAGTAAGTGTTGTAGAATTTGTCCTATTCTTACTACTGCTGCTTTCCTGTTTCTAAAAGCAACATATCACAAATGTTTTCTGAAGAGATAAAAGCTTATAAACACTGTGGTACTATATAGTGGAGAAGGAGATCATTTTATGGCCTTTTAACACTGTCAAACTGTTTTGTACTCACAATATTTAGTAAGGGGAAACAGAGACAGTGGATATTTTAAATCTGTTAAGTTTGTGTTAACATTTATCCACTATGTTTACCTTCTTCTGTCCAACCCATACTCTCACTAAAGGCAACAATGAAACTCCCACAAGCCATGACCTGAGGTCCACTGAAATCAATGGATGTTTTCAAATTGGTTTCAATAGCCCTTGGATCAGCCTGCTTACTTCAATTATGGGATAAGCGAGGCTTTACATAGCGTGCTACATTCCCACAGATACATATGTTGTATCCTGAAGAAAGCTGAAAAGGAGCAGGAAGAAGATTATATACTGATACATAATGAGAAGAAACTCTTCAACATAATATTCCTTTATCCCAGCATATGGTCTTCTCTATGGTCGGCATTTAAACAGATTTGTAATGGCAGTGACAGGGAAAGGTGATTAGCTAGGCAGCAAATACTGTGTGTGGCACAGGACTCCAGTTCTATGCTTCTTCCCTACAGAGTGAAAAAAATTAGCAACAAAGATAAAGCAGGACTTGGTTCTGAAGCCACACTGCCTGCACAGAGAACACACATAAAGAGAAACACTGAAGCTTTCTTCCTAGGTGACGGTCAGAAGAACAGACGTAAAACTAGATCACCTCCTTTCCCTCAAAGCTGCAACCTTATCCCCTTTCTGTTCCTAAAATCCTTCCCCAGAAAAACTATGATTCCCTTAAAGTCCTTAGGAATTAGGAAGAAAATCACAGATGTTAAAACTTACATTTATTATCTCTGTCTAATTTGCTATTTAGGTCATGCGACTTTATTTCAACATGTTGTTAAAAATCCCCAGCAAGGTGTTCTATAAACATTTTGTGACAGGATACAAAGCCCTACTTTCACACAAATATCTCGGCATAATTATTTCCTCTTAGCACTAGAAAAAGACATACCACTAAATATGCTGCCAAAATAATGGCTGAATTTATGACAGAATAGTAGATCATCAAACTTTACAGCCTCACATGCCTGTGCAAGGAGATTTTCAACTGCAAAATAGTGATGACTTGATTTATTATTTGTGACATAAGATAAATAATTTAGGCTTGCACAAATTTAGCAAGAGGTTCTGTCCCTAAATATATTTTAGAGCCATAACAGTCATGTGCCTATGATGAGGTACCTCATAAAATGTAAAGTTTGATTGAATACACCATGAAGGTAGTACCAGTGGTCAAGTAGGCTTGGACAGAAAAAGTAAGGCCTTTTGGCTATAAAGCTTTGTATAACCATCCACAGCTCTGTTACTTCAGTGTCAGCCTACTGCAATGACTTCATCCGGGATTCTATATAAAGTTGATTTAGGAAAAAAAAAAAAAAAAAGAGTTATGTTTCTTGATAGGATCACCTCATCTAGAACACAACACTCTTTTATGTAGGGATCACCGCAGATAAACTATAAACTCATCGGTATTTAAGGGCTGACTGTGACCTGCAAATTCTTAACAGCCCGGGAACAAAATGTTCTGGATTACCCCTCTCATTACAGCTTGCTGTACCAAGACTCAGAAAACAGATTTTGCTGTTAAAATAAAGAAGATCCACATAAGAAATGTTCTCTGCATTAATTCAAGGATTAGGAAAAGTCCCCTTTCTGCTCCAAACCGTTGTCGGTTTGTCAACATCTAGGAGACTTGCTGCAAGTTTCACCAGGGATAGAGAGACAGAACATGAACATTAATATCTGGCTGAGAGGCTAGTTAGAATACAGTGATTAAATTATAGATTTGTCTCTGTATCTAATTAGCAGGATGATCACCCAGCATGTGAGCAATTTTTTCAAAAGAGAATGCATGCAATGGCAACTGAAGGTTGCATATATATTCTAATTTTTTTTATTTATTTTTTGTTTAGTCATGAACTCTCAAGGAAAATAGTTAATGAAACCTTCTCTAAATAATGTCCACATCACAAAAGTATCCAAGACAACGTTCAGAAGTGTGTGGGATGAAAAGTCTCTTTCAAAATGGGAAAAGAAATGAAAATACAACAGGTACAGCACAAGAAATTCCAAACAGAGACTCGTGCAAAGGGGAAAGAAATAACTTGTTAAGATTGATCATACTGCTCTTCCTGAACATTCAAACTGGATAATGCGTAACACAGACTAATGCTGCTCCCTGCAGGTGGATCATGAGCCCACATGAAGCCACACCAACTTCCAACTTCACTGGAATTCAACATGGAGTTAGGTACTTAGCTGCAGAAAGTGATCTCCAGAAGCAGAGCCTGCGCATGTAATTCTTATACACATATACCCTCAGAACTTGTTTTCAGGTAGAAAAGCTCATTAGGAGAGGAATTAGATTATTTTCCATGGAAAGTTATTAATTTACATAATTTCAGAGCCATCTTAATTTACTGGTGCTTCTTTCTAAATATATGCATCATTGTGCCATTGGGAATAAAACAGACGCCGTACAATACTAAGGGACTACTACATGGCCTTCAGTTCACATGCAACTTCATTAGCTTTACCGTAAATTCCTAAGAATGAGTAAACTTGGGTTTGTTGGTTAGTTTAGTTTAAATCTTCTCAGGCATAAAGTAATAAAATACAAAATACTCTTCTAAAATATGCTAAGATCAAGAGCAAACTCATTCACTTTCCATGAAAACTGAATTAGGATCTTACTCCTAGGACCCTGTGTATCAGACTTGAGTGCAGAGACTTTCCAAGGTAATGGTATAGAGCCCTATTTCTAAAAATTTATAATAGGATTGCTGCTTTAACCTTAACCACAGCATAACAAACAGCACCAACATAATGATAATCCAAGCTACCAGCAACCTTAAGAATGTGCAAGGAATAGACAGATACTGGCAGGAATTAATCTGCTATTTTCACACATCTGCCCAAGGGAGGTATTGTAATTGCAAAAATTTACTCTTAGACTGCTGAGACTCATAGTAATTATGTTTCTTTTTTAATAGAAATAGCCACAGGTAGTAACAAATTGGGTTTTGAGATGGGGAACTGGGCATGCATTCTAACCCAAATTACTGTGTAATTGTCTTTATTATAAAATACTATAGAAAACCTATCACTCAATATTTAAATCAGAACAAAACCATTCCTTTACATAAATTCTTCTCCTCCCATGGCTATTCAATGTGTATGCCTATTTCTTCATTTAATGGTATCAGCAAGACCAGTATGACTGCAAGCAATTTATCTTTAGATAAAGATCTTTGCCAATGCTAACCAAAATTCCTGAAGCTTACATTTGCTTAATAGAAACAGCTTTGTCTTTCTTTACTTTCATGCAAGTAAAGTAGACTACCAAGTAGGTCAAAATCTGGAAATCTAGCGACTTGTTCCTAAGGTTCCTTTGCCAGTATCAGGGGACAAAGAAAAGAGTGTGTGTGGTCTACATATATTATAAATGAACTGAAATTAAAGTTGTATTAAAAATTCGGTAAGCCTGTTTGAAACAACTGAGCACAAAAAAGTATCTAAAGTGAGTTATTTCATGCTTGAGGGAATTTTTATTTCATTATTGCCACATTTGCCACATTGGAGACACATACTGTTGGGAAAGATGATATATATAGTGGCCAATAAGTAAATAATGAAATAAATCCATCAGTTACTTCTGACTTTTGCAATACTGTATCTTGTTAGGCCTGTAAAGAAGCTACAGGTGGTTTAAACAGATAAAATACTTTCACAGATTTAGACAAAATGAAGAAATAACATAATTTTCCCCCTCCCCCCCCCCCC
>NW_020799091.1:34778254-34791844 GCF_003259725.1 Athene cunicularia | reverse complement strand
TTTCCCCCCCCCCCCCCCCCCTTTTTCCCCTGATGGTTACAAAACTGACTGATACATTCCTTGCCTTGGTGCTGCAAGATGCAAATTATCATGTGCTTTCTAACACCTGACACAGTTGATGGAAGCAATTGAGTGCTGATTATTCTCATGTGTCACATGACTTATACCTCCTCTTCATGATCACTCTCAATCCTGAAGTCTGACAGTGGGATACACAGTTTTAAGCAAGATGTATAACTTCCAACGTGAAGTGGAAAATCAGGTCCCTCTTTACCTACACTCTTGCCTCAGGAAGAAAATGACAACAGCATTTGTCTCTAAACTTGATGTTTTCTAGGTTACAGCAAAAGGTGGGGATTGACGGCAACTTCCAAAACAGTGTTACACAGTTGTGTACAGATTATACACAATATATATATATGTTAAAAAACGTAAACGTGCACATTGGTCATTAATTGGTATCTTTTATCCAGCTAAATAGTTCTTCTGAATCCATACTGCTCTCATATCTAAATATCTCCACATATGCATACATACGCACAGTTATATTATCTGACATACATATAGTCTAGAAATTTAAATAGTTTTTAAGGTTTCATGGCTGCCATTTTTAAAAGGCTTTTAAATTCATAATTTCCCAAGCACTCTAAATTCCACTATATCCTTATTGTCATTTGATCTACTGAAATGATGAAAAGATCAGAAAAGAGCACACTTGGTACTTTACAGCTGTGGCTGGATAATCTTGTTCATGATCATCAAAGCAGGATTGTTTTTATGATCTTCAAATCTGCATATCAAATTACACAAGTCTATGCAAAAAAGAAAAAATATCAAATATTCAGACATCAGGACTATCTCAATAGAGTACTAGAGAATGCAGTTGGAGGCTAAGTGAAATGAACAGCTTTTGCAGCTTTGCAGTGTTGTTAAAGCAAAGGAGAGAAGCAACAGGGAACAGTTCAGCTAACACAGACTAACAGATCCTGGGCTGAATTCTGCACACACTTATGCACATCAGCAACCCCACTCCTGTAAGTCATCTATTTAATTCACTGGTACTGTTGACCTAAATTATAATATTCACTGGATAAGTGTTTTAAGGATGATGCCTTGAAAGACATAATACTAATGTAATTATACATATATAAATTAGTTTCCATAGGCCTAGAAATCACTTATGCACGGATTAAGGATATGATCCCACTCTTTCTAGATCTGTGGAAAACCAGTCTTTTCCTCGATACTGGTAGGAACAAAGCCCAAGTTCTAAATACGAAGTGCATTATTAAAACAATGTCCTTTGTTTTGTCACGTTTAAAATTTTATAGAATTTAAATATATCCATTAAAAATTAATGAAAATTTGTTTAGCCTCCTTCAGCTCACCTTTTTTTAAACTGTAGCTAAACAATCTTAACGATATGTGGTTGCTTAGCAATCAGCAAAGAACAAGACAGAAATATAGTAGTAAAGAAACTGACTGACATGTTCTGTGTTTGAATCATGGCATTTGTTAAAAACAGCAGAAAAAGACCAACAGAAGTCTCAAAGTCTGAAAAACTATTAATAAAAGAATACATATAACTGTCTTTAGGAACAAATTATGCATTTAAAAGCTACAAATTGTGATTCACATGTCAACTCTCTATAAAAAATCCTTTAGGTACTATTAAAAATACATTAAAATCCTTCCGATTTTGATGAAGCCATTATTTACCTTTTGTTTTTAATTCAATTGTCAACTGTGCTTCCAATGATTTTAAAAACAGTATATATCTACAAAGCAAGCAAGAGTTTATAGCTTTGAAGACTTGAAATTGATTTTTAATGCACCAGCTTTCAAACACTACAAAGGCTGCTCTCTGCTGATAAAGGCGGTAAACAAGAAATTGTCCTTTAACTGTTCCCTTTAATGTTTTTCTTTAATTAAAAATCAATCAAAAAACATTGCAACATTAAAAATTTTAAAATTAAGACATTAAAAAATGTTTAATGTTTTTGACATACAACGCATTCAAACTAGAATGAAAACTTGTATTACTTTTGTTTACTTGTATTAGTTCAGATTTTTTTTGCAAACGTTAATCAAGAAATAAAACCACATAAAAGCAGTTTATCATTAAACACAGCTATTTTAATTGAGTAGAAATTTTAAAAATATGATTAAATAAAACCGGACATTATAAAAATACTGAAGTAAAATGCTTTTTTAATACCTTTAGATTAATATATTCCTTTCCTCTAATCAGACCACAGCCTATTTATGTAGATTAGTTACATCTAGAGTCTCATTTATCCAACCTGTATTTATCCTTTGATCACAAAGCTTGTTAACTTAAATGGTCTTTTATTGTTATGATTCGTTTTCCCATAATTATGCAGTTTAACTGCCTGATTTTTTTTGAATAAATATATGCAAACGCGCCAATCATATTCAGCAGTGTTATGCTGGATGCTCAATGAACTGTGAGAGCCATTTCAATACAATAAAACTGCCTGGAAGTGTTCCAGGGCAAGGACTGCAAATACCAGTAATCATAGTGTCACTAGAACTAGTACAGGCAAATACAAGCATGTCACACATACATCAATAGATGATCTGAAACACTGCCTGAAACTAATTTTGTATGTCTATCACTGCAAGAATTTACAATGCATCGATCAGAGGTTCCACCCACACAGCTGAAATTATGCATTTGTATCTTGTAACAAGACTTTTCCTTTCCCCTTTAGAGTCCTCCTTTGGCACACCATGAAGACTGCGGCACACAACCACCCAGCAGGAACAGGATGTGATTCAAAACTTTTCTATTATAGGTAAAAGTATATTATGAACCATAGGAACTCTGATCTGATACATACATCACAAAGCCAGAAGAAGGGTCCATGGCTTAAAATAAAATACTGTTCATTTGAAGGATTTTACTTGCCTAGATCGCTCATAGCATACTAAATTAAACTGAAAATAGATCAGCATGCTACTGATTCTCATGAGGGCTGAAAGAGGAGATATCCCCTCACTGCACAAAAGTGAGATGCAAATTGATCTTTATGCTGTCCCTCTGTGCAAGTAACACTAATAATTGGCTGAAACTATGCAGTTATACCTTTTATATGCAGAGGGACTCCTCAATTTCGAGAACACATTACCAGATGAAAAAAGGAGATGTCTTCTCATCTCAAACGAGTGAGATGAATTGATCTTCTGCTATATGTTCTGTACAGGTAACATGACTAACTAGTGGAAGCAATTCAGTAGAAGAGAGAGATGGTTCTCGTGTGACCTTAATAAGCAGGAATTGTATCCGCAGCCTTTGGGATTTAGCTAGAAAATATATGACTCTTCAAGGAGGTTATTTAAAGAACTGATTAATATCCTAATTAACAGGGACATTCATATGAATTTGCTTGTTCCTGAAGCTAGTACTTAATACTGAGTATTTTATCTAAAATGCTTAATAATTTATCTATTTTTTTCTTTCTCGTAGGATTTGCAGTAATTAATCCAGAATCTACTGTTAAAAAAAAAAAAAAAAAAAAAAAAAAAAAGCAGACTGAAAAACTGCAACTAAGGTTGCACTAAAAAGACCATGACAAATATATTACTAGGGCTTAGAATGCACCCTGGCTAAGATTTATAGCAAGCTGTACACCACTCCATTTCATCTCCTCATATCAGCAAAAGCAGCAACTAGTTAATCTCCGTGTTGCCCCTTAAAAACATAACAAATGAAACACTTAAACTCAAGAAACTTTTCCCCAAAGTCATTTTGCCACTCTCTTCCTAGTACCTTTTTTTTTTTTTTTTTCCCATTTTTTTTGCTCTTTAGGCAAGAATCTGCAGTCCCATGGGAGTTTCAGTTGTTTCCCATGTTTTTGAACCCTTTAGCATTAATTTCACCACTTCTCTTCTTACAGCTGAAGTAGAAATACAATTGAAAGTATAAAGCTCTCAGGCTACCTGCTGCAAAAATTTGTCCCAGCTGTTCTACTCCGACCTTTTGACATCAAAGGATTGCTTCTATACTTTTAAAGATAAAAACAGATCTTGTTTCTGCTCCAGTCAACAAATCATTGTTTAAGTTATTTTCACAGAAAAATCTTACCTGTTGGAAAATACTAGTACTAGTGTCAAAATGTCTTTTCTTTATATGTGCAAGCATTCCTCAGGCTTGAAGAGGTATCTTAAGACCTCTGCCATGTAATCTATGTTTGCCTCAGAAAGAAAACAGCCACCCATATATACACACTTTTTATATGTAGAATGAGTGTCTTCTATAGTAAAACCTAAAACTAACTTGACAAGGCATTTTAATTCTTGTAGAAACAATGAAAGAAAGGAAGTAAAGCAGGATCTTTAAAAACATATGTGTACATATTATCCAGTATGTTAAAGTTTCCTGGGGAGGGAGGTAGTGAAAAGGAAGAAAAATACTGGGGAAAAAAGAAATAATTTTTTTTTTTCTTTTGAAAACCAAATCCCAGCTGGTTTACAGCCAAATGTTGGGAAGACATTTTGGTTTTTAATGACATTTTTGCCTCATTAGAGAAGCCAGGTTGTATCTATGTTTTCTTAATACCAATATTTTTTAATATTTTACACATACATAATGATATTCCGTGTAACTATTTGCTGAATTTTAAGAAGAATGCTATATTATGCACACTTTCAAAAATATATGACAAAAGTGTGAAAATATATGTTCAGCGATATGTTCAATGGAGTCTGGTTTCTTCTTCCAGCTGCACACCTGATTATGCTAGGTTAACGATTGGACTTGATGATCTTAAAGGTTTTTTCCAATCTAAAAAATTCTGATTGTGTGATTCTATGTTACAGTTCACATCACAGTTACAAAATCTTCTAAATTCCAGTCTCCTTAATTGTTTATAAAGAAGCTGTAAAGAAACATCACAAAAAGCTGAAATCTAAAAATAAAGGGCCCAATCACACTATTCTTAGCTGTACTCTGTAAGGCTCTTAGTCACAATTTACTCTTGAACCACTGAAATCATTGATGAAGTCAAAATTATACTATTGACTGAAATATGAGTATGAAGAGGCCTTTTCATCGTTGATAAGGATAACGTAAATCTGACCAAATCTATTGTTAAAAGAAGTCTTCAGAGGATCAGTCACTGAAATTGCACTGATAATCACAAATTTATGTGTATTTTCCCATGTAAGAGAAGGTAGTGACAGTGAGCACCAAAATGAGGAAAATTCAGAGAACTTTAAGAGCTGTTGAGAGCTGTGATCCAGTAAATCCTGCTTCATGTCTAATTCATGTGCACTGTCTTCAGGTCTTTTACTTTATAAACCAGAAATTTCTATGGATACTTTTTCTTAATTTATTGTTTAACAAGAATTGCTGTTCTGGCAATATAATTTTGTTTCTCATAATATCATTATTCTACTTGTCATACTCTTAAATTGTCTTTTGTTATGTTTATTGTTCTATATTGTAGAATTTAATCTTGGAAAGTTCTTTAGATCTCATATGGACCTATATATCAGAAATGGTCCTTTTGAAATAATATTGCTATAAACAACACCAGCAAGGAGTTCAAGATCAAGACCAGAGCAGATATAACACAAAACAGGAGTCCAGTTCTGCTTCCTCCCTCTATTTCAGCAGCCGGGTGGATGCCACAGTCAGCAGTCTCCAGATCTAGTCCTAAAATATATGTACTTTGTGTCACAGTACTATGCAGTGTATCTTGATAAAAATGAAATAATGCTTCATGAAAATATAGAAAAGTTCCTTTTCTGAAATTCTTGCACAGCTGACCCTGGTATTGACTTACATTGAGTAACTAAAACTAAAGCTACAGAACGACGTATCACAAAACCTACTAACTGCAGACTGTATTGACTCAATACAAGCATCCACAGGAGTTATTCTGAAAGACATCTACCCTCGTGAAACACTGTAAAAACTGTAATGCATCTTAGTCAGGTAGTTCTGAAGTTTGATCTGATGTCAATTTATTGACCTTAGATACAGCCCTAGAACATGCAGCTGTGAAAATCTGGGAATTATTAAGTATGAACATGCAAACTTGCAAATGTGTAGAACTGCCCCAGGATCTTACTGGTGCAAAATGTTAACTTCTCTAGTGAGAGAGAATAATATTCCTCATTTGCAGCAGAAAATATATATATATATATTAAAAAAAAAAAAAAAAAAAAAAAAAAAAAAAAAAAATTAAGACTTCTGTTTTCAGCTAAGAATTTAAATTACTGAGAATGAATGCAACTTCTGTGAGGAAAGATGCTTCTCCTTACACTGCAGCAGCTGCAGACTTCTTTTTGCAATCTTGAAATTTCTGAGTTGAAGTTTCTCAAAGCAAAGCATGGGATAGTGTATCTAGAGACAGAACAGCACTAATATAGCTAATGTTTTTCATTTCCCAAGACTCTACCTTCTTAGGTACTACTAGACACCTGGTGACGAAGCTGTACAGGGACCTGACAGTAATCTGTTGACACATCATAAACATCAGGTGCCTGAAGTATTAAGAGTGATCTGAACTTTATCTTAAAATGCTACAGGATTGCCTAGTACAGCAGCTACAGTGATTCCCAGCCTAAGAGCTTATTGCATCACAGTCATTCTTTTTTAGTGGTTGTTTAGCAAAAGCTGTGACCACTGCTTTCTTTATTCATGCCCATCTCATTCCTGATATATTTACAAACCTGTCCAAGTCGCACCACAACTATAATAATAAATAATCTCTAGGATGATCAACATTGCTTGCATATGTGTATAGTTTTCTACACTACTGTGTTCTACACTTTGAGGAACCTATTTCCAGAACTATTTGTTTACAGAAACTATTTTTTTTTCCTTTTATCCATTCTTTTATCTATTAAAAACCTGCCAGAAGAAATTGCGACTTGTTCACTCAGGGAACAACAAACTGATTAAGTCAGAACTTTTTGGTAGGAGAGATATGAACATCTACGTGTATGTTTGTATGCGATTGTTCTTTTTCTAATGTCTGCTCTTCAGAATACAGCAAAATTCTGTTTCTCTTAGTCAGGTGAGCAGGTTAGCTTGATTTACTCCGAATGAGATGAACAACATTTTTCCAGTAGTCTTTAAGGTCTAGAGTAAACAAAAATCTTTCAGCCATGTAGAGTTTATATTTTCTCCTACTTTCCTCTTTTTTCTAACAAGTAGAAACTAATAGTTTGGACCTTAAGTGATTCAAAGGTCGCATGGAATTTTGAATCTGGCAATGAGAATTGTATAGCACTGGCCTATATTTAAATATTTTTAATAGATTTGCATTTGAAAGCAGTGTTTCTAAAGAATGTTTAGAATATGAGTGCTGAAGTTACAAGGAATGAAACATGCTGAAGTGTAGCTGTTCTAACTTCCCAGTGTGTCACTAAACACTGTTCTTCATACGCATCAAATCTCATGTGCACATCAAATCACAAATGCTCAATTTTCAGAGGCCCAAAGTATTTGCAAGTCTCTTGTGCCAGTAAAAGCTGAAGGTACATAGCATTCTTGGCTATCCATCCAAAATTTTATACATACATGTATGTACGAATGTTTAAATTATTTAATTTTTATGGTATGGAACAAGTTCATTGATTCTTTTAAGTAACACATGCAACAATGGGAAATAGCTGAATGCTACAAATTAATGAGTAAAGACACAAGTTGGTAAACAGTGTGACTAATGTATAACAGAAGTCACTTAAAGAGAGGCAAGACTACACCACTCTTACATGTATCAGGCAGTATTTTATACAAATGCTGGTCATTTTGGGTCAGTGTGAAACCCATAGTCAAATAGCAACACTTTACAGGTGTTCATTGATATAAATTGGGCTATCTGTAGAATAAAATCCTATTCATGAGAAATAAGGGAATCATAAAGCCTATTGACTCTAGTAGCTCTTACTAGTAAGCAAAGCAAAAAAAAAATAAAATTGTTATGCACTCCTAATAAGAGTGAGAAAATTTGGATCTTACTGAGAAAGAAATTATTTATTTGATTTTAAATATTTATGGACTGAATTGGATGTACTAAGTAATAATATAATATTTAGCATGTATATATATATCTGTAGATATATAAGTATGCATATATATATATATATATATATATAAACCCATAAAGTTTTAATAACAGGATCCTGCTAGAGAATTCTGCCATTAAACACTTGCTGAGGAAATGAGAGTGAAGAAAAGCCGTTCCATTGTGAATTATATAGTGTGAGATTATTGTGGTTCAGTAAGATATCTGGAAAAGCTAAAGTGAATATTCGCTAGAGAACACTTAAATCATTTACCTTTCCCTTACTGAGGTAACGAAGAAAACTGTTTTTCTGAATTGACTAATGAAAGGAGATGATAAAGCAGCTCTTTGGATTCTGTATCTTTTTTCCACTGGCTGTACTTTTGATTTCTAATTGTGCCATTTACTTTTCCAGACAGAGGTTTCCTGGAGTGATGAAGGATATTGCAGATCCACAGAGAGGGCTGATCC
Source organism: Athene cunicularia (assembly GCF_003259725.1). Taxonomy (NCBI): domain Eukaryota; kingdom Metazoa; phylum Chordata; class Aves; order Strigiformes; family Strigidae; genus Athene; species Athene cunicularia. Next base: position 34,783,331 of record NW_020799091.1, on the reverse strand, counting down.
TTTACTATTTCTCCCTAAGTCTGCAGTTTGAATTTTACATGAGGCAGAAGTACAGGACCAGACACAAAGTAGTGTCTACATTCTAAATGCAAATTTTATATAAAATTTACTCCAGGGATGTGGAGATGGAGAACACAAAATGTATTTCAGTAATGCAAAATTATAGTGAAGAGTATCAGATTTTCCCATGTAGCTACTTTAAGTCTGTGCCTTTCCTAAATAGAAACCAACTACTCTGTTTCATACTGTGCATTTGTTTTGTCAATATAACTACAAAATATAGTATCAATAACTATGTTTGAATAGGTTGTTCAGTAGGGAAAACTGAATGTTTCCTAATCCAACCTACTGACTGGATCATCTAAACATCCAAAACACTCTGTAGATATTCAGGGAAAACAAAGTCAGTATTAGGTATACCAGTATGTGCTATGAGGCGTTACGGTTAATATTTCCCACAGTTATCATAATGAGAACTCATAGAAACCACAACACACCTTTTTAAGGGAGGAAATTCCTCTTTTAGCTTTATATAGATCTCAGGAAAAAAAAAAAAAAAATCATAACTGATATTATACAGTGAACACTGTAAAAAAAGGAATCATATTTTCCATAGGGATTTTACACTACAGTTGAATCTTTACTACTCAGTAGCATCAATACATGAATTAATTGCTTTATATAGACATTACATGGTTGTAGAAAAGTATAATTTTCTGTTCTTTTAGTAAGTATTACACTTGTCAGTCGGAAAAAAATGTGGGTTTTTTTATCATTCTGACAACTCCATTTTACAGTAAGAAGTTGACATTACTTAAACAAGTGTGGTTGAAAGTTGTTTGGTTTTTTAAAGCATGAATTATAAATCAAATTATCTCCAATTGTGCCCTAACCTAAACTCTTTCCTCAAGTGTCACTTTTTGTTAAAATCAATTTCAGATTTTAAGTATTGCTCCACTCACCTAATTGATAGCAACACAAATTCATGATAGACGTAAAATGAAATTGTTTCTGTGACACAGTTCAACAGTATATTGATAATTAGTTCACAGTGATCTTGTACAGACAGCCTTTTTCATTTTTTTTTTTTCCCCAGTTATAAATATTTAGTTTACAGGCCACTGGTTACTGGAATTTTGGCTACTTAACCTACCAATTTCCAACAGCCACTTCTATTTAGTTTAAAACATTAGATGCAGCTGGCAACTAGAACATTCGGTGTTCACAGACCACAGGGTATGATAACTCCAAGGTATTGTGAATTTTCTTTTGGTACATCAAGCATCTACAGTGCACCTTCTTTCCCACTTGCTGCATACACAAAATGAGTCTGTGTCACTTCTGATACACTCAGTTCATTCCCCTATGACTCAGAACAGCATATTAGGAGAACCACAGGATAAAACAGATATGACATTTCAAATATATTTAATAGTCATTATCCAGAGCCTGCTTTCAATCCAAACGTTAAAAATCACTTTGGAACATACCTGTAGTATTTGAACATTAAGCTGCATTAATCATGAAGTACTACTTTAAATTAAATCAACTAGAGCCAAATTCTGCCCTCACCTTCAGTCTGAGAGTTCACCACTCTGAAATACATCTTCTGTGTTTGGACTTTAAACTACCTGCTAAAAATTAAGTCATTCTTTGCTTAGCACCCTGTATCCAATGGTCCAAATTCTGCCATTTCTCACATTCACAAAAGTCGGTAGAGGACAGTGTGGATATAACTGGCAGCAGAATGCAGCCCAGCTGTAATTTCTAAATAAGCTTTGGTAGAAGACAGAGCATGTAAGTCTTTTGCTATAAAGCAATCATCAATATTGACTCAGGCTGCTGGAAATCTGACTAGTTGTTTTGCTGTTTCATGACAGGATGTGAGTTTTGTTAACATTTGGGGATAGGAGGGAATCACCACATACATTTTCTTTCTATTTGACTAAGCAGAATTTTCAGTGCTGAAGGTTTGGTTGTTTATGGGGAGAGGAGGAGGCAATGGGGCCCCAATGATACTGCTCTGCATTTAAAAAAAAAAAAAAAAAAAAAAAAAATCTTCTAAAGAAGGAAATTTTAAAAAATTAAAACAACAGCTGTCTTGGAAAGACAGCTCATATGTACATACAGAATTGGTGGGCTATAATACACTGTTGCAATAGATGTCCTCAGTGTGTAGAGTTTCTCCCACGTCCTGTTAGTTACTGCAGATGATATGACTGCTTCAGAAATGCCCTCCCCCTTCTCCAAATCAAAGTGAAGTGAAACCTTTGGAAGCGCTACCTCTGCCTGATGATATTCTCAGAAAATACCCCAGTGTGCCCCATTACTAAATGCCTGCCTGTACTCCCACATGCTTCTCTTTTGCACTGCCATAACTCTGTTTTAGTGTGGCATTTACTTTTGAATCACACAGGAAACACCAGTGTGACAGCAGAACCAGACCCACAGATGTGGTCTGGTTCCATTTTCATTAAGTCCACCTCTCGTTAGTGACTTGTGTTGGTCCCTTCAGTGATGCCTTACAGCAGATTTCACTGCATATAAAAGGTAAAGTTAAACCAGTGTCTAAAGTGAGGTCCAGGGTATTCTAAAAGTCTCCTACCTGAATTATGGACATCCGGCTCGGGGGAGCCTCGCTGGCGTTAGTCCCTTGCCCTGTGAAGCTGGTGTGGCAGCCCACATGTCCCTGAGGTACAGTCAGGTTGTTGGAGGCGGGCTTCAGGTACATCACCTCAGACCTGGGAGAGCTGAGGGGCAGGCGGGTCTGGTAGTCAAAGTACATGGGTGAGGTGGCCAGGGATGGGCTGCTCACCACGTTCATGACATTGAGGGGGCCCCGGCTGTCCTCGCCCTCACTGGGCACCAGCATAATGTCATTCTTGCTGATCTTCTTCTTCTTGCCCTTGCCCCCTCCACTGCCACTGCCTCCTCCTCCCCCGCCACTGCCTCCCCCTCCTCCCAGCTGAGGGTGGCTATACTCGGCAATGCGACAATTATAGGTTCGGATCTCCTTGTTCTCTCGCTTGCACTTCACGGCAATAGTGATCATGGCAGCCAGCAAGATGATGGAGACAGTGCTCAGCGTCACGATCAGGGGCAGCGACAAGTCCCAGTGTGGTCGCCGATGCTGCTCGCCATTCACCTGTGGCTCGCCAGCCTCAGGCAGGGGCCCTGCCAAGGCCCTGACAATGAGCTTGGCCACTGCGGAGAGGCTGGGCTTGCCATGGTCACTGACTTTTACCACCAGTTCAGCCACAGGGCTGAGCTCCTCCCAGTAGGGGTGCAAGGTGCGTATCTCACCGCTAGTGGGGTCCATCTCAAAGAGGTGCTCCTCATTGCCTTCCACAATCTCATATGTAAGACGCCCGCTCTCCCCAAAGTCACTGTCCAGGGCACGGACGGTGCCCACAGGGTAGCCTACCCCAGCATTGCGTGGCACCTGCAGCTCAGCGGTGTCATTGATGAGGGCGGGCAGGATGATGAGGGGTGCATTGTCGTTGACATCAAGCACGGTGACGCGCACCGTGGCGTTACTTTCGCGGTGGGGTGAACCTGAGTCTTTGGCCAGCACGCGAAACTCAAAGTGCTTTGTCTGCTCATAGTTGAAGCTCCTCAGAGCATAGATAGCACCATTGGTGGGGTTGACAGAGACATAGGTGTAGATGGAGACATCGCCCACATGCCCAGGCAGAATGGAGTAAGAGACTGTCCCATTTTGTCCCAGGTCAGGGTCCTGGGCCAAGACGGAGCCCAGATACTCTCCAGGGATGTTGTTCTCAGGCACCTGTAACACATAGAGGTTCTTGCTGAAGCGGGGCGGGTTGTCATTCTCATCGAGGATGCGGACGGAAAATGACTTGGTGGAGTTGAGCGAGGGGTTGCCCCCATCACGTGCCACGATGGTCACATTGTACTCATCCTGTGCCTCGCGGTCCAGGGGCCGGTCGGTGACCACAGTGTAGAAGTTGTCATAGTTCTCCTCCAGGGTGAAAGGGACGGCTCCGGGCCCGCCGCCACCGCCCAGCACCCGACACTGGAGCTGCCCATTCTTGCCCGAGTCACGATCGGTGACCCGCACCAGGGCAATGACAGTGCCTGGCGGGGCAGCCTCACTCAGTGCTCCCTGGCGAACGGAGACAAAGCCAATGGTGGGAGCATTGTCATTGCGGTCTATGAGGCGGACAGTGACCTTGCAGTGAGCGGGGATGGGATTGGGTCCCAGGTCCCGAGCCTGGACATCGATCTCAATGAGGCCGCTCTCCTCATAGTCCAGGTTGCCCTTGACACGGATGAGGCCACTCTGTGGGTCAATGCTGAACAGGTCACGGACACGCTCAGGTGCGTAGCCACTGAAGGAGTAGAGCACCTCTCCGTTGGTACCCTCGTCGGCATCAGTGGCATTAAGGTCGATGACGGCAGTGCCCAGTGGCGCGTTCTCCGGCAGCTCTACCACGTAGGAGGCTGCCTCAAAGATGGGGCTGTTGTCATTGGAGTCAATGAGGCGCACGTTGATCTGCACTGTGCCTGAGCGTGGTGGGTCGCCGCCATCCAGTGCCGTCAGTACCAGGGTGTGGTGACTCTGCTCCTCACGGTCTAATGGCTTCTGGATGACCAGCTCTGGAAACTTTGTGCCATCACCGCGGGACTTCACATCAAGGGAGAAGAGGCCGTAGTCATCACGGGTGAGCAGGTAGGTGCGCAGCCCGTTGTCCCCGGCGTCTGGGTCGTGGGCGCTGGTGAGGGGGAAACGGGTGCCTGGCGCAGCATTTTCCGAGATGTCCATGTCCACTTGGTCAGAGGGGAAGGCCGGTGCGTTGTCGTTCAGGTCCTGGATCTCCACCTTGATCATGCAGATCTCCTGGTCGTTGGCGAACACCTCGAGGGACAGCTGGCACTTGGCGCTGCGCCGGCACAGCGCTTCGCGGTCGATGCGCTGCTTGGTGTAGAGCAGCCCGCTCTCCCCGTCCACGTCCAGGAGGTGCGGGGCTGAGTTCTCCAGCACCACGGGATGAAGGGCGGCATCAACACCCAATCAGCGTGGGGCACAGCTCCTATGGGGCGGGCCCGACCAGGG